>NW_020455865.1:2922228-2998451 GCF_003342845.1 Nothoprocta perdicaria
GCGCCGCCGCCAGGGGGAGGGCACCGCGGCGGCGGGCGCTGAACGGGGCGGGGGGTTCAGTTCAATAAATTAATTAATTGATAAAGAGGGGGCCGGGGGTATAGGCGAGTGCGCGGCCAGGCCCCGGCTGGCGCGGGGAGCCGGGAGGTGCGGGCGCGGTGTGAGGGGGGAACAAGGGGGCAATGCAGGGCTCTGCTCCAGGCAAAACCCTTCCACCCCACCAGGACCCCCCAGCTGGAGCCCCGGCCACACGTGGTGCCCCCCCAGCCCCAAAGGAGGCCCCGGCCCCCCGAGCTCCGGGCACTCTATTCGCCCTTCATGCCACAACCCCCTTGCTGCTCCAAAGGCATCTCCTTGCGTTTTCCCATAGTAAGGCATAGCGAATAACTCCTGCAAACTCTTACCTGCAGCCCCGCAGGTACCAGCCCATCTCCAGCGGCAGCCACATCCCATAACTGCCGTGCAGCAGGGCCCCAGCCCCCTCCCCAGCTTTAATAAGTGGTGCTCAGGCTTTTAAGAACATGTATTAGTGCCTCGATGGAGCAAAGTGACTCTGCTATGCACGAGGCATATTAAACATCATATCGACCCGCGCTCGCCAGGGCCGTAACGTGCATGATAAGCAGGCGCGCAGCAAGGATGCCGGGAGCGAGCGATGCGGATGCACACGGAGGCTGAAGCTTTGGGAGCTCCCAAAAAGAGGCCCTGAGCAGAGAGCAGAGAGCCCTGTGGATGACAAGGCMGGGGGATTAGGAGAGCAAGGCCCCGCTTTGGGGCGGCCTCCAGGATTGCTGGCTCGGTGCGGATACCAGGTGGACGTTGCATCAAAGCAGGAGGTTTTCTGCAGCCCCTTGTTCTGCTCCACACGGCAGATAAGGCTGTGGAACATCCCCGAGCCGCCCTTATCTCCTGTGATTTATTCTTGAATTGGCCCAGTGTCTCGTGTCATGAATATTAGCAGTCTAGCACCTCCTCCAGCAAATCCCTTTGCTAGCCTTCCCTGCCATATCCCTGCGTGCACCTATGGGCCTATCTTGAACCTATTGCCGTGGCATCTCACCCCACACAGGAGAGCCCAGGAAAAGGCCCCAATATCCAATATCCCCAATATCCCGTTTGCATCTGCCAAGGGACAGGTCTGGCTTTTCCTTTGGGATCCAGAGCAGSTCCAGACCCCTGCCTCTTCCCCTGCACACCAGGCAGGAACGATGCATTGCAATCCAGTGGCTTTAATTATAACAGGAACAAGAAAAAACGCCAAACAGGCCCATTTTGCATCAGAGGCGAGCGGCTGCAAACTGACACACAGAGCTGCTGAAGTTAAAGCAAAATAAAACATCTTGGATCCTTTTTATCCTCAGCTCCTGTAATTTCAGCATGTCCAAACAGATTTTGGTGTGTGTTTATAACTGGTAACTCCATTTGCTCCCGGGCTGGGACCTTATATGCCAAGTTTCATCTCCAGCTTAGCTTTTATGGCCGAGTTGCATTAAGCCCTACGAGAAAAGTGTGTGGCAGGGAAGAAACACATAAATATAAAAGAAAGAAGGAGCTGTTAGAAAAAGCAGGTCCAAAGCCTTAATGCTGAAGTTGGAGCTTGGGGCTACCTGACTAAAACAAGGTGGGAAAACTTTCAGCAAGAACTGAAGCTCACGAGCTGCATCTCGGCACAGTTGTGCATGAAGGGAAAAATCAAGGTGCAATTTTCTGCCCTCTCCCAGCCTCGCTGGGGCAGATTGAAGCTCTCCCCTGCACCACCCCAGTGCCATTTGACCCACTGGTCCCCCAGCAGTGTAAGATAAGCCCGGATCTTTATGGATCGGAGCCTGCCCAAGGCAACCCGATAGCCCTGCCAGCTGGCGTAAAGAGCTTACTCCAGCACCGAGCACGAGCTGGGGATCTGGCTCCAAACCTCAGGATCCCAAAGCATGCCTGGCTCGATAGTTACACCAGATATCAGGGTTATTAAGCCCACGGCTGGAAAACCTACCTTTGTAGCCTCCAAAACATGAAATTACCATAGCCAGRGTGCATTTCATGCTCCTCTCCCATCAAGCTGTTTAGAGCAAATTAAATTTCTCCCTAACCAGCCTGTAACAGTTCATGTTAGATGTGGATCTAAATGTTAATTGCAGTGACAATAACAGGTCTGATCCTGCAGTCCTTATTTGGGTAAAACCTCCCACAGAAGCCAAAGGAATTTTGCCCCAGAGAAGGCAGCTGGATAAAGTCCCACATTTCCAGTCTCCTGAAGATGCCAGAAGGTAGTAAGGATATTTCTGTGATGTTACAAACCTTTCCTTTCCCTTCCTCCCCTGCCACCCACCTCCCTCCAGTTCTTTAATGCACTATTAATTTCATAAGCTCCGCCAGGCTGCCTAATGCTGTGCTTAACTTCAGCGCGGCGCTTCCTAGCTAAGGACTTCAGTCATCACGGGGGGGTACCCGAGATAAATTTTGCAGATCATTGGCTTGTATATATGCTTGACACGGGGATGCTTGAAGGTCCTGCACCACCTCAGAGCACCGTCCTGCAAAACTCTTCCAGTAGTTCTTATTCTGTCTACCCTCGAGTAATGCAAAGGCCTTTTAGCCTGGCATGCCAAGGAAGGGAAGCTTTTGCAATAGCATGACTGGGGGGTCTCTGTCCTTATCTGAGGAACTTTGGCTCCCAGCTGGCCAATTCTAAATCAATTTGACAAAATAGAAGACAGGTTGGTTCATGTTGCCTGGAAATAGATGCCGCATGAGTTACAGCCCTAACCTTGTGCCAGGCTCCACCTGAGGGGATGCCTTTGCAGACCCCCATCTCCGAGCAATGCTGCAACCCACAAAATAACTTACTAGACACTGGAGAATCCAAGCAGATGGATGCACCTGGAAGGGTGCTGCTTTTCACTGCACACCGCAGGACAGGGTGGTCCTTGGGCAGCAGCAGCACATACACCCTAGGCTGCATTTTACAACAGCCTTCTCCCTCCATCCCCACATTCCCTGTCACTTCCATGGGCACTCAAGACATTTGGGGCCAAGGGATTTGGGTGCTTGAGGGTGTCAGGAGAAGGGAGGCTCTGGAGACCAGGAGCTGAGAGCACATTCAGGTGGGAAATGGGTGTCTGCACCCAAAAAGAGAAGCTGCAAATCCCAGCTTTGTGTTCCTCTCCCCTTCCTCCCCCSCTAAGTGATTCCAGCTTCTTTTCTGTAATGCAGATTTACCTGATGGAGCAAAAGCAAAACCTGCTGCGGCTCCCTGCTGCTTCATACCCCCTCGCACAGTGGGCAAAAAGCATGCATTTCCCTCCCTTGCTGCATTTTATTGCAAACTTAAGAACAAATTAAAAGTCTGAGGAACGAGATGGAGAAGCTCGCAGGGCCACAGCTGGGCTCCACGTCCCGGCACAGGGAGGCTCCTCTCTCTGGGGACAAGGCGAGATAGGTGCCCCGATGCTGGGACACAAGGAGGGTTGCAGCTGCACTGGGAATGGGAACAAGCCTTGGAGCCCCATCATCCCTCCTTGAGAAGACTATAGGCAGCTGAATTGCTCAGGTCACCTATATGAGATAAAAGGAAGTGTAGCCAGGGAATAGGCGCCTTTTACTCATGCAGGGCTAGTCCCCAAGCAGGCGCCCTGTCCCCAGCTCAGCCAGCATTGCCACCAGCTCCACAAACCATCCTTGCAACCCCAAACACCCGCAGAAGGTGGGTCCCCACTCCTAGGGGAGGCCCTGCACATGCAAACCAGCAGAAACTCCAAACGGAGGCATTTCCCTAAGCRCTGGGGATGGAAAGCCGCTGCTTTGTTTTTCCCAGCAGCAGCATTTAACAGGCTGATGATATTTGTTTATGAAGTGAAATGCACATGATTTATTTGATCTGCTGGAGCTGCGAGCTGCATTCCCACGCCAAGGACAGGCGGAGAGACACCGCATTCTCCTCTTTTGGAGACTGCTCAGATAAAATAACATATTGCACAGTCAGAAATACCGTGCTCTACCATCAGCTGCTTCAGAATAGGCCCTTAAATGCTTATTAGAGACCGCCTAACTTCCAAGCCATAAAGTTGCATTTGTTCCTGTCCATCTCTGTGTATAGACTAAGTCTGAATAAAGTTTCAACTCATTTAAACAGGTCTGGGGTTGAGGTCACAGCACACCTGRTTCTGGTCTGGAGCTGGCTTGAATAATCCTAGCAGAGGTTTCCTCCCTTGTGCTTTGCAGGCAGATTGGGTTTAACGGGTTTCACCTGGTTTGCAGGGACAGTAGTTGCATTGCTTTGCAGCAAGCCTGTGCGAATGGAAAGTCTAGATCTGCCTTTTATAACACCTGGAGATCACCCAGCCCAAAGCCTACCTGCCAAGGAAGCCAGCAAGGCAAGCATTAACTGATGGAAAACAAAACGCAGCACACRAGCTATGAGATTTACAGCTCCTGGGGGAACCAAGGGGAACATCACCCATGCAGCAAGCAGGACACCAGCCAAACCCTCCCCTGAGGAGGATCAGCACAGACCAGATCAAGGCTGGAACTCCCACCGCACCAGTTACCCACTGGTGGGAGTTGGAGCAGGATGAGGATTAACCTCCTTGCAGAGCCACGAGCTGATTTACACCAGCTTGCAGCCGTGACTCAGTCCCTTCCACCAGCACCGTCCCTGTTAGCCTTTTCCTAGCGCCTGCATACAAAACACTTTGCAAATGAAGTGTGAAGATAATATGCTTTATCAGGGGCATTTCTTCCCGATGATTGTTGTATAAATCTCCCTCCATTCACATACATATACATAAGGTGTATATAAATATGCAGCCAGTATCTGGCAGCACCCAGAGCCTTTTTGACAATGTCAGTGTAGCCCCCCCATAAAGATAGCAGGAAATGATTCATAATATTTATATGACAGACATGATATGAACTGTAATAGCCTATTGGGATCGAGAATATCCATAGGTCTCTGTCAGCCGCAAATGTGATTTAAATATTATATATGTGGCAACTGTAGCATTAGTAATATGATAGCTATTATTGATAGCGGCCATAAAACGCAGTAGTTTTGCGCTGAAGAATGTGAAAAATAATCTAGTGGGTTTCCTGATGGTCTTCCCAGCAATACACTGAAAGGAAGTGCAATTTCAATGCCGCCTTTCCCCCCTCTCCTCCCTTCTACCCCTCCAAAAAACCAAAATCACCCTCCAGTTCTATCAGATKGCCGGCGAGGCCCTGTTTTATTCTGCTGATGTCAGTTTGTGGCATCCCAGCCTCCCGGGTCTCTGCGGCCAGACTGTGGCTTGCTGGGCAAACCTGGGAGGCTGGCAAGGGAGGGGGTCCCTGCGGAGCCCCCGGAGCATCGGCACCGTGCATTTGCTGCTGATGCCTTTGCTTTGCATCAGCAACGCTGCTCCGAGCCTGCAAGCCCTTTGGGACTGCCAGCAGGGCTGAAGCTTTGGTGCATTCCCAGCTGGAAGAGGGAAAGGCCGGAGAGGGGCCGGGAGAAGCGGCTGGTCTGTGGGTGGGAAGGCGGGATGCGTATCCAGCAGGATGCGCGAGGTTGTTCCCTCCTCCGCAGCACCGAGGGCTCCTCAGCAGGCATAAATCAGCACGGYCCCGTACAAACCAGGCGGGCAGTGATTGATGCTCGCGGGGCTTCCCGAGCGGGGGGTCCCGCGGCTCAAGGCGGGAAGGAAGGAAGGAAGGATGCYGGGATCCTCCTCCCTGCGCTGTGTGCGTGCCAGGCCTGCCCAGCTGGAAAGGTCCCCTGGAAGGATCAATCACAGCTTCCCTCTTCTCCACATCACTTCACAGTAGAGGAGGATGGCTGGAGAGAGGCCGCTCACAACCAAGACCTTTGCATTTGTGCACACACCAGCAGGTACCCAGCTATCCAGAGCCCGGGARAGTTGAGGGTGACAACACAGTCTCTGAATTATTTGCTCTCCAACCATTGCAAACCTCCATGAAAGGCACAGCGCAGAGGCCTGCAGGAGCCAAAGGACCAGCTCATGCTTGGAGACCACCACCCATGAAGCCTGAGCAGCACCCAAGCATGAACAACCACCTCCCATCACTTTCCAAGGACAGAAGGYTCCCCATCCATCCTAGCTACCAATCTACCTCCCACCCAGTCTTCCTACAAAGCCTTATCCAAGAGCAAGCAAGCGGGCAAGCACAGTCCAGCCCGTGACCACCACGCATTACCTACATCAGGCCCCATTTTTCCTACGGGAGCAAGACTTGGTAGAAAAAAGTCTTGCCCAGATAGCAAGTCTGGTAGCTCTACGTGTTCCTGCACGTGCAGCCCATGCTGGTCTTGCTAGGGGATGCAGGACCTCAGAATGGATCCAGGAGCAGAGTTCTCCCTCARGACTGATAAGGACCTCCTATGCAAATCCAGCAGCAATGCCCTGACTCCAGGACATTTGCTTATAAAGGCACCAGTCTGATTGCAATCAGGTGTTGTGTAACGAGCTCAGGAATTAACTCCTCATGCGCCCCTATTTGTGTCTACGGCAAAGAAGCGGCTCCTGAGTCAGGGCTGGTGATGCTGGTTACACCCTATGCATCAGAGAGCGCAAACCAAGGAGAGATCGGCTCCCACCAAGCCAGACCTCAGGGCAGAGCCGTGATCAGCTCGTTAGAGTGTAGCCTTAGAAAATGAGTTAATTAGAGCTGCGTTGCTGTGTCCTCGTGGAGGAGCTGGCCTGTGAYCTCCTCCGTGTGCCCATAGCGATGCCCTCTGCGCTTGAGCACTAAGGGGTGTGAAAGCCCGTCCTAAGGGCAGCTGCTGCCCAAAGGGATTTTGCTCCTTGGGATTACGTTCTAATATTTTAATGCAAACGGGACATACGGGTTTCGATTTAATCCAAGGCAGCAGACCCTTAGTGGACAGAAGTGGGACCTGGGGAAACAGCAATGATAGCAATTCAAGGAGGTAACAAATAGACTTTTAAAAGCCCGCTAGTGACTCCTTTTAATCTGGAGCAGCTAGGGAGAATAGACTAATTTTTTCCCACTAAGTGAAGCTGAATGAAGGCTGCGAGCRGCCAGTTCTGCCAATGCCAACACAGGGTGAAAGCTGTGGACGCGCATCCTGACCTCCGCTCCTTGATGAGCCTCTCCTTTAGATGTGTAATTTTACCAACATTGTATATTTTTTAGGGGAAAAAAAGCAAAAGGACATTTGAAAGTCCATTTCCAAGGCAGTTTTCCACATCCAATGGGCCTGCTCTTCCTCCGCCTCTGCTCCCAGGAAAGCCAAGGGAAACCCGCCTGCCGCTCACACTCACATAAATCAGGAATTTACTCAGTTGAAAGACGTGGGGCCGCACCAGTATAAAACCAGTGTGAGCTCGGAATTACAGTGCTATAAAAGCAGCATGAGATCAGAATCCGTCTCAGCATATTAGAGAGATGGCTTGAGGAAAGCCTAGGGAAATTAGTAATTTTGAAATTGGGGAGGGGGGAAAATGGATTGTGGTTTCCCGAGGTCCTGGAAAATCAAATCCTCGAGACCAGGGCTCCTCTTCCTTCCCCCATGCGAGGTGCCCGTGCCATCCTGCTAGAATGACATTTCTGCATTATTTCTCTTTCGGGCAAAGCAGCCGCGAGAGGCTTTGTATGAAAATGCTGTATGAAAATAAGTGGAATTGAATTAGGGAAACGGCTAAAGTCATTTCTTCTCTGTCCGCGCATTAATCCATTTAGGTTGATTCTTTGGGTGCTCCAAAAGGGATTTGCATTGCTGTCCTGTCAATAGCCGCAGCCTCTTCTTCTCCTCTCAAACAAGCCTCAGCACCTGCTAATTTGATGTCCTTTTTATTATTCTCCCCTCTCTGCCTTGCCTCCACGTGGAGACCTCAAGGAGATTTTTACAGGGCAATCAACTTCCTTGGCAGCTTGGATTAAGCCACGATTTGCTCCAAATTGCAACGAGCAGCAGTGCTCTAATGAGATTTTGGGGCCTCGAATTAAGGGAAGAGAAAACAAATTCCATCTTTTAAATGAAATAATGATGCGTACGGCCTGAGATGCAATGAGAAGCACATCAGAGGCAATTTGATTTGTTAATGGAGCCCGTGCATTGCTATGCAGTGGCAAGCGCCCTCGGAGGCAGGTCAAGCAATCCTGGATTCAGGGACCTGGCGGGGACTGCAGTGACAGCCCAGCCTGCGTTTTTAGTGCCCTAAAATCATACTTTGTGCTTCCAAGAGGACGGATTCCCGAAAGTCCCAGGGCCCGGGCTGTAAGTAGGTCAGGCTCCATGCTCGTCGGCAGCCTCGCTGTCCCTGCGGGCAGGATGCAAACTCTCCCCTGCAAGATCCCAGCAAAATCAATACGCTCCCCAAACAGAGTTTATTTCTTTCCTGTTCTGCATTGGCAAAAGAAGCAGAGATCTCCTGTTTCCTCATGAAAAGGTGGGGGATCCCAGACTGAAGATTGGGATTTACTCTGAGGCAGGAGGTCTTGTCCTGCCCGGCTCAGCACRAGCAAGTAAACCCAAGTGCTGGTGCTGAGCTGTGCAATTCAGTTTCCTCCTCCTCCATCCCAGCCCACATCTCAGTGGGCCTTTCCCTGCAAAACTAACTGGGATTTCCCAGCAGAAAAGCGACTGCCAGAAAATCCCCGCTCGGCTCCAGCCAAGGGTCGGGAAGGGAGTCCCTGTGCTCCCTTTCCCCCTGCATTTAGCATCGCGGGTGCTTCGTTTTGCTCTCAAAGAGCAATCTCTGTTCCTGGCTGCTCAGTCGCCGCATCCCTGCTTCCCTGGCTGCCTTTCCGAGATGCAACCGGGGTTTCGGATCACCAGCTGCTGACGCTGCAGAGCTCAGTAAGAGAGACACATTGCAYGGATTTCCAGGGTAAATGATGAGCCCATCCAACATAAACATGTTGGAAAGAGATGGCAGAACAAGGGGAGGAAGAGAAGCATGTGGGGGCCAGATCCTGCTGCCATTTCCGCTACGGGACATTGGAAGCAACTTCCCAGCCTCACGGGGCATTGACTACTGTGGAGGGATGATTCTTTGCAGGGCATAAACCTCTAGACCAGCCCTTCCCAGCTTAACCTTAACTTTCCAAAGAGCTAGGAGGGTTTGTAACGTTATCTGGAGCGTTTTTGTTTCGTAAATGCGACAGACCCAAATTCCAACCAGGCTCGCGTGAACRGGAAAGCATTTGGCACCGAAATGTCACATCACGGGCTGACGAGCGGCTCGGGTACCGCTTTCTCCTGGCTGCTTGGGAACGTCTGTTTGCAATGCCACTCGGAGCAGCTTCAGGTCCCACTGCTGCGAAGGCCACAGAAATGCAGTTGATCAGTCCACGCCGCRCTAGGAAACACCGTCGTGCTGAAGAAATTGCAGGAATAGCGGTAAAAMCTTGGCTCCTTAGGAGGTATTTGCAGCAGCAGCAGGTTGCGGGGTGGCAGAGCAAAGGGACTCATTGGAGTCCCAAACAACTGATCTGCCCTTGCTTCTGCTGCTACAGTTTTGTAGCTGGCGCAGGGTTCAGGATCCCATGGATCAATCAGGATCTCCAGGATCAATCGCTCTGGATATTCCTGCCATGCAAACCCTGCTCCTTGGTGCAGGAGCCGATCACACAAGGTGGAGGATTGGCAATTAGCTTTGGCACCCGTGGTGTGTGGTCACTCTTTCACACACTCAAAATCCCTTTGCAATGCAGGTGTTGCTCCCATTGCACCTATTTCTGCACTTATTTATTGCTCCCTTTTTATCCAGGGTTTCATCCACACTCAGTTGGAGGGCTGCAGCTTTCAGTAGTGGGATGGACTAACCCAGCAGCATCCGCAAAGTTTGAAAGAGGGGAAAAGGAAGAAGTCAAAGGTGTGAAAATAAATGAAAAGCACCATTTCTGAGCAAAGACCAGACYAGATCTCCCAGCTGCAACCTGCACCCGCTGCATTAAACCCATCCCATTACACCCAGTGCTGCACAACACGAGCCGCTGCTCACCCAGGTGCCCATGTTTAGCTCTTGGTCTTGAGAGGTGCTTTTTTTCTCATAACCAACCGATGAGCATGGGGCTGGGGTTTCCTTATAAATCTGGCCAAACCGGCGTAATTGGAGATGCCGGGAGTGCTGGGAGAGTGAAAGGTAAAATAAAATGTTATTGCAAGTAATGATGTGGGTTGTGCTCAGCTCCGTGCCTGTTACTTCATTACGGTGCTCTCTCCCGCAGAGACTTTTGTTATTAAATCTGGCTCAATGGGGGCCCAATCCTTGCTTAAAAAACATCACTTTTACTAGTAAATAGGAATCACGAATGASGTAAGGGGCCAGGCTGGAACAGCCTGGTTTATGAATTAGCATAGCGATAACCAGCCGTTTTCCTTCACTTTTTGTGTGGTTCAGACACACGTACAAACTTCATGCGCATTTATTGGCCATTCTGCTTGGAAACGCAGCCCCARTGATGCTGTAATGTGATGATCACCTTGCTCGGCATTGCCAGGGAAAAGGGAGGGATACCCCTGCATCCGCCCGGCTTTTGCAGCACCAACAGCTGGTGCTCTCCACGGGCAGATGAAATCGCCTCTTGCAGACAGGGGTTTCGGTGGGAGATGGAGCTTTCCAGGCGCTGGGGGATTTTTTAGCTGAAATTTCCATCGCTGCTGCCGCGGGGAATATGTGTCYGGCTGGGAATGCGGGAGCAGGGGCCGGCTGTAACTGCAAGGCAATGGGAGCTGGGCAACCCAACCCCTGTGCACGAGTGTATTTTCCATGCAAATCCCTCTGTGTGGCTATCAGGATGTGCACGCAGACATATATCTGCACGTGCATGTGCTTGCGTGTGGATATAGGCATTACCCTTATTGATGGAGGGAGCCCATTGAAGCATCCGCCGCCCTGCGATTCCGCCCTGTGATTTTCCACGTCCCGAGTGATCCGTATCGGAGGTGTGAAGCCCGTGGTTTGCCATGCGATCCGATCCTATCGCSTCCGTAACGCTATATCCCGCCGTGCCGGCGGATGCGGCCGCGGCTCCGGGCACGCCGGCTGCTCCGGCTTTGCTCYGGCGTCGCGGCCCTTCCTCCCCGACGGAGGCACATCCATAATTGAAAACCTATTCAAAATTTATCGCTAAGAACAAACTCTGACCACGGGCGGGTTTTAAACCCCTGTTAAGTATTAAAGTAGAAATAGCAGCATCCACACCGCGCTGGTGGCAGCCCCCATCCTCCCCATCCCCGCCGCAGCCAGCGCCCTGATGCATTCCCGTTATTTGTTTTTTTTTCCCCTTTTTTGCCTCTTTTCTCCTTTGTCCTCCTCTTTGCCGGGGGCTGCCAGCACCGCCAGCCACTTGTCACCCTGCCGGGCTGGAGCAGTCCCTGCCCATGGCAGCGTTCCCAGAGGGATGCGCGGGAAAGGCGCCGGCGGCACTGGGAGAAGGGATCGGGGTCTGGGCTGGGGCAGGTTTAATAAGTCTTGGGGCGGCCTCCTCCCCGAGCTCGGCTTAATGGGATGCCGGAGACGACAGGGTTGCCTCTCTCTGCTCATTCCCCGGGCCTGGGGAACCATCCATCTTGCTCTAACCCTATTTTAAAAAAATATAAAAGGAAAGAAAAGGAGGGGGTGGGGGAGAAAGAAAAATGATAAATCTGCTCCGGGCTTTTGTTTGCCAGTGATTCCT
Organism: Nothoprocta perdicaria; assembly: GCF_003342845.1. Lineage (NCBI taxonomy): Eukaryota > Metazoa > Chordata > Aves > Tinamiformes > Tinamidae > Nothoprocta > Nothoprocta perdicaria. The sequence continues at coordinate 2,933,869 of NW_020455865.1, forward strand.
GTAAAGGACAAAAAAAATGAAATAAAAGCCGGGCCCATTTTTCCCTCGCTCGGTGTTGCCATGGGATAGAAAAGCCCCCGGTTCTCAACAGCGCGGTGCCTTTTGGAAGGGGGGGGGGRRAAAGGAAAGAAAAAAARGRAARRAAAARRARRAAAAAAAAATAGAAAAAAAMCCCTCATTAACGCTATGAGTTGCATCTGTTCCCTGGGTCTGGGTCACTTCCAGGCGGCCAGTTCCCCCCTCGCCCGTCTCCCCCACCCCCGCACATTCCCATTCCTAATTTATGTAGGCGGCCGTGCCCTGGAAAAGGCAGGAGGGAGCGATGCTCCTTGCTCCAGGCTCACAGCAGCCACTGGCTCCCAGCCCTGCTCCGAGCAGGAGGTCCCGGCTGGATGGCCGGGAGCCTGGGAATGCTGGACACTGCGCCCGGTCCSTATAGACCTCCCAAGCCCTATCCCTATGGAGATGGAAGGCACCCAGCTCCCATTTCCATCCATGCTCCCTTCCCTGGCTCTTTCCCAGCTCCGGGAATGCACACAGTTAGAGGCAGGAGAGGTATTCGGGGCCAGCGCAGTAGCTCCCTGCCCGGCTCCCCTTTCCAGGTTATTTATAAGCGGAGCGTGGCCGCTGTGCCCGGACTGGCACGTTGTGCACGGGATTCTGCATGTCCTGGGGAGCCCCGGGGTGCAAACGGGGGTTTGGTGCCTCCAGGTACGCAGGGCTGGCCATAAAATAGGGGTATTTGGGGCACCAAGATGCTCTAAGACTCAACAGGATGAGGAGCAGGGTGGGTGCCGAGCCATACTGTGCCATGCTGAGCTGTGTTGTGCCTTGTTGTGCCGTGCTATGGCATGCTGAGCCATGTCCGGCCATGCCAAGCCATGACATTGCCATGCCAAGCTGTGCTGAGCCATGCCAAGCTGCATTGAGTCATGTTGAGTCATGCCAAGCCATGCCAGGCTGTGCCAAGGCATGCCAAGCTGTACCTAGCCATGTTGAGCCATTTTGAGCCATGTCCTACCATGTTGAGCCCTGTCTGTCCATGCCGAGCCACAACATTGCCATGCCAAGSTGTACCAAGCCATGTCGAGCCATATCCTACATGTCAAGCCATGCCATTGCCATGCCAAGCTGTGCCAAGCCATTCTGAGCTATACCAAGGCATATTGGGTCATGCCAAGCCATGCCAAGCTGTACCAAGCCATACTGAACCATGCCATGCCAAGCTATATCAAGCCATACGGAGCTATACCAAGCCATGCCAAGCCGTGACAAACAACGCTAAGACATGCTGTGCCATGCTGAACCATACCAAGACATGCCATGGTGGGCTGTGCCAAGCCGTGTTGAGACATGCCATGCCATGCCAAGCTATGGCAAGCCATGCCACACCATGCCACATTGAACCACACCAAGCCATGCAGAGCCATTCCATGTCAAACCACRCCATGCCCAAACTTGCTCTGCCACTTGCTCAGCAGCACAACTTAGTACCAGTCACATCCTCCAGAGACATCTGGACGACCCTGGGATAGTCCAGACTGGGATAGTCTGGGATAAAACGTGGGTCCTGGTTGGGAACCCAAGCGAGCAGCCCACGTGCCGGCTCTGCCCGCCCTGGGGCTCGTTCGGCACCGCCAGAGCCCGCGGGTCTCACTTTACAGGATTACGTGTAAAAGGTTTCGCAGGCTTTATTATAAACACTATAAACAGGCTTGTGGTTCTTCTTGGAGCTGAGRAACAAAAGGCCGTTTCACTGTCGTTAAACCCGCGTTGCAGTCGCTCCGTGCCTGGTGTCTGGCTTTTTACGGCAAAGGCTGGGCTTTCAAAAGCCCCTTAAATGTCCGTGTCACCTCTAAAACAACAGTGGCGAGGCCTTTGATCAGCAGGGCCGGCCACTTCCCACCGCTCAAGCCCGGAGCCTTCATCCCGGGAGGATGAGGAGGGCGCACGGGTTGGGAAGAGGGGGGGCTGCGCTGGGTACAAGGGATATATTTGCAGAGATAAGTGTGAGCGTAACCTGATGACACAAGTTGCCTGCCTCCAAATGTCAGGCAAAGTTCACGCAGCCCATGTGAAACGAGTTAAAATTTAACAGAAACGGGCAACGCGGCGCGGCGTAATTGAATCCACGATGCGCGGGGGAAGCGTGCTCAGACACGGCCCAAATTGGGCTAAAAGTGGCGCTTTCGCCTCGAAAAGGCCCCGCGCGCACACAGCAGCCCTGCTCCCCTGTCCTTCCCTACGTTGCTGGAGAACGCCCTGTCTGAACTGGTTTGGGAGCCGTCCTGCACGGGCTCCCGTGCGACAAAACCGGGTTCGGACTCACGGGCTCCTTGCTGCTGGGTCCCTCTTTGCTGGCTGCTAATTCTGCCTTTGTGCTGGCCTGGTGGGGTGCGAGCTTTGCAAAGGGCGAGTTTTTCTGTTATTTATTTATTTTTTTCCATTCTGTTTCTTAAGGCAGGAGAACCACCCAGCATTGAGCACATCCCAAGCACAGTCCCATCTTCCTTCTCCAATTTTCCTTGCAGTGAGTATAACACTGCGAGCTGTCCCTTTCCTTTCCCTTCACTGAGCAAACCCTTTTTCTTCCGCATTTTCCTTTCTTCACGGTCACATTAAACCCCAGGGACCCTTGGAGACCGTCCCAGTGCATCCTTATGTCCCCAAGGGCATGGAGCCGAGGTGCTGGGCTGGACATGGATGCTCCATACAACCGAGACCCTCGTGCGCTTTCCCTCCGCAAGGGCTTCTCATAAGGGAGCTAAAAACAAATTTAGCACTTAATGCTCTGAAGAGTAAACACTTAAATGCCCTATCATCTGCCCAAGTGCTTTGTTTATTATCCCGAGCAGCCTCGCTGAAGCAGTTTTCCATGGAGATGTAGTACGTCCTTCAGAGCCGCCTGCTCAATTAGCTCCGGCTTGCGCGGCGCTCCTCTCTGGAAGGTGCTGATGAGCGGGAGCCGAGCGCTGCTTCCCGATGCCAGGTCCCGCTCCAGCTTCTCCCGGTGCAGGGAACCATATGGGAATGCTGCAGGTGCCACCCTTGGCTGGGGGCTGCTGGAAGCTGCAGTGTTCGGAGCATCCAAGCTCCTGTGTCTCCCATCCTGGTGCCGGTGAAGCTGCCACATTCCCGATGGGACATCCTCAGGACAAGAAGCCCGATGGTGGGAAATGCCGAGACTCAACAAAGAGGAGATGCCAAATGCTCCCAGTGACCACATTCCTGGTGTTTTGGGGATGAGAAAAGGAGGTTTGGGTAAAAGGAAAGAGGAAAACACCACCACTCATATTCCCTTAACATCCGAGCTTCCCAGCATCTCAAGGTGCAGAGCTCTGCCAGCAGCCAGGGAAAAACATCCCAGCTCCATGCGCTCAGCCCATCCCAGCAGCGCCGCATCCCGCTGCTCTGCGGTGATCGACACTACAGGGCTGCAAACTGCTATTGCACGCGGAGCCGACGGGCATCCCTGGCTCCGGCGAAGTGTTTGGGCACTGGGAAGCGGCGCCGCTTGGCTGGCAGTCCCGCTCTCCTCGCGAGCGCCCCAGCAGAGCAGAAACTGCCCTGCTTTCAGCCACTGCCTCAGTGCACCACGGCTGCACACACGAGGCTCCTGCTGGACCCGGATCCAGCAGGTCCCTCTCTTGGGTCGCAATGACTGAAATCGGTGCCGCTCTCTCCAACCCCATAAATTGCCCGGCGGTGCAGCGGGAATGCAGCCACGTCCCCACCGCGTGAACTCCTCGCAGGAGCATCCCGGCCCTTCGCTCAGCGCTCGCRGCGCCCTCCCTGCCGCCGGGGGACCCGCCGCGTCACGGGTGAAAAATGCCCTTTTTGCACAAAAAGCCGGGAGCGAAGGGCCCTTCCCCGGCGTCCCCCGTCTCCGATATTGCCCTCATTCATCTCGGCGCCGCGGCGCCCGCTGCCTTGCCGTGATGTAGGTCTTCATTTCGCGCTGTCAGGGCCTCTAACAACTGTATCCATTACCCGGGAGACCCCAAGGAGGCCTTGGCAGGGATAAACCCACCTTTCCGCGCGCTCCTCCATCCCGGGGGACGGGCGCTGGCACCGCCGGCGCTCGCCGGGGCCGTAGCCCAGGTGCGTGGCTGTCACCCAGATAAAGGAGGCTTAATTAAGGCCCAATAAGCGAAGTGATTTGTTATCTTGCTGCTATATATTACTCCAGCCTATCGATCCCGGCGGCGTGCGGGTGCCGCCGACAYGGCTCCATCCTTCCCTGGCTGCCATTGAGGTCTGAATCCTGCTGCTTCCATGCAAATAAATGCCAGGAGATGCTTCTCCAAGGAGAACAGCTTATAGGGATCCAGTGCTCTGCTTCTCTGTGTTTTTTCCCCCATGCATTTGCCAGCATTTCCAGCATATTCCCAAGCCTTGGGCTCACGTCCACCAAAACAACAGCCAAGCAGCATGCTCCTCTGTGCCCAAAGCTGAGCTTTTCCATGTGCATTAACGGGAATGGCCAGAAGCCCCRGAGCATCCCCTCACCTCAATGCTAATCACCTCCCCTAATGCTGCTTCCCTATGAAATCCAGGATAACGTTTCCCAGAGAGGCTATTTGCAAGGGGGGACTGGGCAAGTCGCGCTTATAGGACTTGAGTACCCCCTTATCCAGTGCTACACGGGTAGGAGGGAAGACCTCCAACCTGGGCAGGTAGGAACAGGTTTGGAAGGTGCCAGCAAGGAGAAAAAAATGACAAATTACCACAAAAGCAGGAAAAACACAAGCATGGAGAACCAGCATCCCTACATCCCACCAAGCTGATCCTGGACCGCGCGTGTCCCGGGAACGCTTCCGCACTTTGCCTGAACTTCCCAAGCGCTCCCTTTCAGCCTCAATTAAACCATTTACTCCTCAAAATTTTCAGGCAGGGGTGAAGGGGAGAGGGAGGAGAGACCGATTCATTTAACATTCGAAATGTTAAACCGCTCAAGAGGCGCTTTGATCTTTTGAGGTTTTGCTGCAAAGGGAATACCCTTTCCCCATTGGTTTCCTGAGTCACGCTTATTACTTCAATGCAGAAATATCCTTTATGTTGAGTGTTTAAATATCCAGCCCTAAGCCTCAGAAGCCTTTTTCCTTTTTTCTCTCTTTTTTTTTCCCTTTATCAGAGCTGCTTTGCACGCTATCCCAGAGTTGCCTTTTCTCCTCCAACTGCAGCAGCTCCAACCTCCAGGACATCCCGATTCCAAAGGGAGCATTCCCTTTGGTCCCACAGCCCAGTGTTCCGTTTGCAAAGGTGCAACCCGGAGCTGGAGCTGCTTTGGGAAGAGCAGCGCAGGGAAAGGCAGCGCCCGCTGCCTGCATCCCAGTGCGCAGCGGCRGATGCAAAACTCCTTGGAAGCGACGCTCCAGCCTGGCAGCTCCCGGGAAGCCCTAGGGGCTTCTCCAGCACTTTCCTTTCCGTCCCTCGTCCCCCGCGCGGGAGGTCACACCTCCCCTTACATAACCAGCCGCCGGCGGGCTGCAAAGCAAACAAACTTGACATTCACGTAACCCGCCGCGCTCTCTCCGGCAGGGATTATTAAGTCATTAGAGTCTGTTAGCAAATTTTCCCAAATACCTTTTTGCTTCTTCCCAGGGGCACCTTGATGGTTAATGATCCCCAACTACCAGCTGGGCTGAAATCCAGCGGCTCCAGCCCGGCGAGTCCTGCCGAGCCATCCTCCGGCTGCAGAGGGTTTGGATGCATTAACCACCCCCCTGCAAGGACACTCACCTCAGGATCCTGCTGGAGGGAATTATCTGAAGCTGAGGGTCTGGGCAGCTGCAGGGGAAAGGGAGAGGTGCCCACCCTGGGCTAGAAGGCAATTCCCAAACTTTCCCGCGTATTTTTTTTTTCTTTTTTTAAAAAAATAAATGCTTTTCTCCTTCGCTGAGCTGGCAGCCCAGGGCAATATTTCTAACAGGCAAGCGTATTGCCTAACTGGAGACAGAATGAGAAATAATCATAAAAAACCAGTCAGGCCAGCCAGTTGGGCGGCAAGGAGATGGGCTGTGCCCTCCGTGCCCTCTCACCCCTGCCCGGGCAGCACGCATCCGCAGCGCCCCGGGATGCGGGCAGGGAACGCAGAGCAAGGGCGGCCGGGCCCTTCCCCAGGCCTGGGGACCCCGACTCAAAATGCACTGGGTTCCTTCTGCAGAACCCCCCGTTCCRATGCTTATTTTGGTTTTGTTTCCATAGGAAATGCAGTGCTCCTTGCATCCTCCCAGGCCACACGCATCTGGCCTGGTGCATCGACAGGAAAGTGGGGAAGAGCCCCAATATCTCAGCTGAGTCCCCCCAAGTCCCCACTGGGCCACTTGGGGACAATTTGCATTTGCAGCTTCCATTGCATTCCCTTCCCTCTTGCTGGGGTGACAAGGACACAGGTAGCCCGTGCCAGGCAGGTGGCTTCTCCTGGTGGACACAACACCCTGGAGCATGGCAAGTCGCAAGAAGAGATGTGTAGATGCCCAAGATTCTATTCTAATTCTAATATATTAATGAGAATAGACTGCTTGCTAACCACAGGTGAAATATTATTTCTAATAGCAATATTTATTGCAAATATGATTTATTGCCMGTGCTTTGAAGGTGCTGCAGAAACACAGCGACTGCAGTGCATGCCGCTGGGGAGCTGCAAACTCAAAGCCTGGCACTTCCAAAGGTTGCCAAGTGGCACAGACATCAAAAACTCCTCAAGCAACTGCTCAGATGGATGTTGAAGCAGCCTTTCTTTCCTTAAAAACTTTGCTTGTCTCACTCTCTACAGCAGCYGGGGCTCACATCCACCCACCAAGACTTTCTCCATCCCCTTGCTCCCAAGCCACCTCACCATTAGCACCATCTCCCGGGCATCTGGACAGAGATTCCCGGGATCAAGCAAGACACGGATACCCCAGATATCCTCCTCAACGTCACCTGTAGAAGGAGATTTGTCACCTGAGACTGTTTACTTCCGAAATCAATCTCCCTTTAAGGCAGGTAAATCTGGCAGAATCTGTAAGATACCCTAAGATGGAGTTAAGGTTATATTCCTCCAGGGATGCCAGATGGGACTTACTTTCCTTGAAAACAGGACATGTATTTCAGCTCTAATGGGCTGATGGAGCCCCTTTTAACTTGTAAATATGAAAGAGGGGGGAGGCATTAAATAAATGGAGAGGTTTTACCTGAACCTTTTTCCCCCATCATTGGTTTGGACTGTGCTAAAGACCTTTGTTTTCTCAGTAGAAAACTAGCTCAATCATTCAGAAAGGGAACTAAATGTCTTTTTGAGAACATAACCTTTATTTCCCAGATAAATGGTTCACTCAGAGCAATTTGCATGTGGGAAGCTAGCTTATATCACAGTAAAATATATATTTAAAATGCAATAGCAATGTAGGTCACGATACAAACATCTACTGCTGAGATGACTTAGCCAGGGTTGGAAAGTCAAGGAGCTCAAGGGAATTTGCAAGGATGGGGTTTTGTGCAGGGGCTCTGCTCCAGGCCGAGCAAAGGCAGAAGCAGGAACCAACTCCCACCAGGGCTTGGGCTTTGCAGAGGAATCACCAACTCAGTTCTGTTTGGAGGCCACCACCGTGCCCTCCAAAGCGAGGACCAGCCCTGCCCAGCATCATTCCCTGCTATCCCACCGGGAAGGCAGTGCCGGAGCGCTGGGAAAGGAGCAGGGAGCTGCAGCGGAGCCCAGTGCCAGCTCCAGCTGCTCCTTCGTTAGGGTAACATGTTGCCTCCCGCACGCACCTCCGAAGATGCTCTATCAGCTTGATAAGCTTTTAACACTTGGCACCGGGGGGAAGTTTGCACTGAGCATCCAGCAGGGCTGAGCAGCAGGGGGGCACGGTGGCACAGGGCGAAGGCAGGGCAGGAGGCGGCTCCGGACCAGAGATATCCCAGGATTAGACCTCCCTCCGGCTCCACAAGTGGAGGCCACGGGGCACTCGCCTCCTGCTGCCACTTCTTGCCGAGAGAAGGCCAAGAGCAGAGCTGGGGCCGAGGGGCAGCATCCAGCTCCCCTTCCCCAAGCTCCGTCCAGGCACTGGGATTATTCCCTGCCCCATTAAAGGGTGTGGGATTCTATGGGGTATGGGATTAAAGGGTACGTGATTCCCTTGGCCCTTTCTGCAAGTGGCTTTTCCTGCTGGTTTTGCAGGATCGGCTGTTGAGCAGCACCTATCACAGCTGCACTGGCCCAACTTGCAGCTCTAACGTGCTGCCTGTCAAGGCATCTCCCTCCCCAGAGCCACGTTCAGGGCTGGAAAGGGAGCAGGTCAAGCTCAGCCCATGGGAAATGGGCCAGATGCTCCCGCAGGGACACAGGAACATTCCTAGGGCTGGGATTTGCTCTGCACRGGGAGCTCCCTGGAGAAAACCATATAACATTGCAGGGAGCACAGCGGGACAGGGAGGGCTGTCCCCGGTCCCAGGGCAGCACCTGCAGCTTTGCAATCCAAAACCTCTTGTGTACAACCCAACTTTGTGCAGGAGAAGCAGGGCCAGCCCCTCGGCCATCCTTGGAAGGCTCATCCCATCCTCATGGGCAAACGCTCCTCGGAAAGCRAATCCAGGCTGCTGTGTGCCTCGCACAGAGCCACGGATGACTTACCAGCACTACCTTCCCTCTTCATTACCAGGTTACATTAGCATTTTCCATATGTTTGAATGCAGATAAGTCTTTTGTCTGAATCGCAATCAGTAATTATGAGTCAGTGTTAGCACAGAGCGGGTGAGTCAGGCACAAAAGCATTTTTGCCTCGTACCCTCCAGGTCTAAGATACAGCGCTCGCCCCAGCCTCCCGTGTGTGGTCCTAATTTAGGGCTTTCACAAACATCATTAGCAATCCCCGAGCTCGTTCGGCAACAACCCACAGCCAAAGCCGCCACCTCCTCTTCAATTCCCCAGGCTGGGAAAACACCTTTAACACCTGGGAAATGCATAGGTGGCTGCCGAGGCAGGTGTCCTCCCTACCAGGAAAGGGGGAAAAACGCAGGATTATTTTCGCAAAGCATGAGCTGCCAAGGCCTGAGCATCTCTCCTTGCACCAGACCTCGCTGCACATCCCGACCTTCTCCCCATGCAGTCCTTGCCAGAGCATCCCTGSACAGCAAGGCCAGGCTTTCGCTTGCCATGGAGCTCCATCGGGACATGGATGAGGAGAGGGGTGTTTTATGGAAGGGTGCGGCTGGTTACAGTCTCCAGGCACTGCCTTTGATCCCCCTTCGCCTTCCTACCCCCTCGCCGCTCCTTGCCCCTCTCTGGAATTTAACCCCATCCCTCCCTCCGACGCAGCACGTTTATGCAGCAAGCTGGGCCAGGTTGCACTAGCCGAAATATTTAACACCAACACTGAACACCCTTGGTGTTAAACACCCATCCACGGCACCAGCACGACACCCACTGCTCCCAGCAACGGAGAGGCTCCAAAGCATTTCTGGAGAACCRCCATCCACAGGAGGCTGGAAGCGGCCAGCAGCTCCAGCAGTTACCAGCAGAGGCCACAGATGTGGATTGGAGCGACCACCTCGGGCCACCTAATAACCCCGGGGTTATTAACGAAGGCGTCCGCTGACCCCGAACGAGCTGCTGTAATGACATCCCCGGCAACGTCCCCTTCCCCGCGCGGCCGCCCCGCACACGACACCTTCCCGGGGTGAGGAAACAGGTCCGGGTCGCTCCCCACAGTGACAGCTCTACGGCTTCATCGCACGGCTGGCGAGGGATAACGAGGCAGGAGGGGTCACCACCGAGAGGAGCTGGAACCGCTCCGGAGGCGRGGAACAGGCGAGTGAAGGACAATGTTTTCCTCCCAGTGACAAGCTCAGGCGCCCAGCTCCTTCCCAACATCCCAAATGGGCCCTTCCCACTCCAGAGCAACACCAGGTAGGGCCATCCTCCTCCCAGAGMCCCATATCCCTGTTCTTCTCAGTAGATCCATGCCCATCTTCTGTCTTCCCACCCCAAAGCACATGGACACATGGAGCCCGTGAAGGAAACGCTCGCTGGCAGCTTTTCACACCTGGCTTTGCCTCTTGAAGTTTCACACCAGTGACCTCAGGAGGGGAAAGCATCAGCTCCATTTCCCAAATATCAGCAAATTGTGCGAGAGAGAGAGAGAGAGAGAGATGCTAAGGGGGCAGACTGCTCAAACCATTACCATCCTTCTTAGTACCACTTAGCTGAACCGTTAAAAAGATCCAGGGCTCCCAAAGACAATTAAGCTCAAGGGAAGCCATAAATCTCAATAAACATCAGGCCAAGTTTTCTTCACTGCTTGAAACAACAGATATAATTTCATTGGTTACTGAGCTCATGCTCCCCACGGGATTTCAGATAAAAAGCCACTTATTCAAAACACCAAGCCCCGGCTTCTCCTGTCTCTCAGGCTACCGAGGGGTCAGGTTTCCCAGCATGGGAACACGTGCCCTGCAGTCCGCAGAGGTGCAGCTCAACTGGAGGAAACCTCGGCAGATTTATGGCTGTCTGCAGCGTGGAGCACTGACCCACCATCGGGTCACGCATCCAGACACCTGCATGCTCAGGTGGCTCTTCCAGCATCCACCAGCACGGAACCCAAGCTGTATTGCTGGAAGCAGCCTGTTCACCATGGGCACGGCTCAGTTGTACATGGACACGGTAAGGATAGACCTGTGGTGCAGGTCTGGATGCTGCTCTCACACTCCAAAGTCCAGAATAGCCCAAGCTGAAGGCCAAAGGGAGCATCACTCCGAGCCAGGCTGGCTGCACCCCTYGCCTCCTTATGTCCCACATATATAGGGAGTCACATATGGGTCCATTTCACTCCGCTCTCCTTGCCACCCTGGAGTAAACCTTGAGCTGCAAATTACTCCCGTGCCCTTCACCCAGCCCCAGGCAGCCCATCCTACCCATGTACTTCTTACCACAGAAGAACAGCACCTTGCAATGCAACCCCCTAGCAAAGCAGCCTAGGCCAGGCTTAGAAATCTGCCCGACGACCTTCCTATTTTCTTCCCCCAGCAGCTTTTGCATCCGCAAGGCTGGGCGCCCGCTTTTGACAGCCCTCCGCAAGGTCGCTCCATTCACCAAGTGCCGCTTCCTTGCGCTTTGATTTAAGTTCTTGCATGCTTCTTGTATTGATTTCTCTCAGATGTRTTTTATGGGGAATAAGCACTCAAACCAGAAGGCCAGGACCTCCTGCCTTGCGCACGGCGCCGTAATGGATGAGCTCCTCCTCGCGCTCGCCCGCCCTCCCTTTCCCCCCTYGCTTCTCTCACCTTTTATTTAATCCATTTCCAAACGCACCAAGGTGAAGGGTGGCAAGTGCACGAACACGTGAGGCTTCTCTCTGCTGGATATGTAAGTCTGAGCCAAGCTGGGGAGAAAAGCAGGAGGACTGCGTTTAGATTAAAATATATATATATATGCTAGATTTTGCCCACAGCTTTTGCTGCAAAGCTATTTCCCACATTCCGGTGGCAATAAGAACCGGCGAAGCAACCCACATCACCAAAAGCTATAAAAATTTAACCTAAATAAATATCCACAGGGCCATGAAGAGAGTCCTGCATCTTCTGCCTGGCCCTGTAGTCGGGTAAGCCTGACTTACCAAGCCAGGCAAGCCTGACTTACCAAGCCAGGCCACCTTCAAGCCTTCTCCTTGGCCCTGAAGCGGGCAGGGCTCCGAGAGCCTCAGAAAACTTTAAGAAACACATTCTGCAAGAGCCTTTAGTCTTTAGCAACAGGCATTAAGCATACCCGATTCAGAACGCAAAAGCTAAGAGAATAGAAACCAGTTTGGCAAACTTTTCTCCCCATGACACTTTACCAGCCTCATGGTTCAGCAGTGCTCACATCGCAAGGATTTTTTCCCCTGTTCACACCTCTTTCCACTGCCCGAGGAGTCTTCCTTGGGCCAAATACATCAGTATGACCCAAAGAAGGCTCCTTTGCCTGGTACAAATCCAATCTCGTGCTGAGCTTTCCAGCCCAGGGCTCCTCACCATCCAGACTGGGCTTTGTGCATCCACTGCAGCTGGACCTCAGCCCCACTTGGAGCTGTCTGCATTGCTAAAGTCCTATCTAAGCTCCAGATTTAGGTGAGACCTAAGGGAAGGCTCCAGTAGAAAGAGCAGCATGTTGCAGGGAACGAAGTCTCCAAAGCCTCCAGGGAAACTTCCAGTAAACAAACTGGCTGTGATCCCTACAGCCCCAAGGTCCCTCAAATCCCAAACCCAGGCTGCCAGAAATAATGGCATTGGCATAAAAAGCCCAAAACGAACAAATAAAGCACCCCCACATAATATATTTTTGTTCGCCTTCCAAATGCTGAGCCTTCAGTGAGGCTCTCGTCTTCACCCCTTTTCTGTGCACAGGAGGAATAGAAACATTATTGTTTTTCTCAGTGAACTGCAAAGCCTGTTTTTAAGTGAAACCCGAGCTTCCCATCCAGTCACGTGCCGACGGGAGCCGCAGCTTTCGGAAGACCGAATGCTTTGAAACTCTGGATAAGACCATTAGAGTTGTTTAATTTCCTTTATGTCCATCTGTTTCAGTTCAGCTCAGTTGCTTCTGTCCCAGGCAAGACATTTGGCTCTTCTAAATAAATCTTATAGCCCATTTGGATTAAAGACTTTCTGATGCAGCCTCTGAATGTAATCCCTCTGATTTGCATCTCAAAGCAACCAAGTTAAAACCAAGTAAGAAGTATACACAGAGTGCTTGGAATTACTGGGATATGTGAACCATCACGAGTTCCCCTATGGATAATGCTGCTTTTGTTTTTAATTCATCGCCAGCCCCCACGTTCCTATGGCCATGGCCACCCCGGACATGCTCCAAGTCTGCCAGAGCCAACAGGGGGGAAAAAAAATCTAATGACACTTTTGCTCTTGTCCAAGGCTGGAGTTTTGCACCCAGCAAACTGAGAACACTGCAGAGAAAGTGTGAGACCCATCAGRAAGTCAAGGGCAGCAGGAGCAGTTTTCCTCCCTGTTTGCTCCTAATGGGTGTTTTCCACATCAAGAGAGATGGAAGTCTTTGCTCAGCCACCGCAAGTGATGGCTTGGGCACGTTGGTCACCTCCAGAGACGAGACTTGCCGGGATCTACAMGGTGCTTTCCCAAAATCAGCTGCTCGGCGCTGCCACAGGGGCCTTATCTCTGCTTCTGGAGGAGAGCCGGGCTCACGGGACTCCTGCCTGCTATTCCTGGCCGCGACACAGCCTTTTTTTTTCCCCATGCAAATCCTTTTCCCCTCCTGCATCCCGCTATGGAACGACCCTTGCAAAAGGTTGGAAACGTGTCCCTAGGTCACGAGCTAAGCGGCCTGTTCAAGGATTGCTGCTCTCATTGCTTTGGCAGGAGCCCAGGTGCTGCCAAAGTGCAGCCTGGGCTGAGCTCCTGCCAGAGCAGCCCCCAGGCTGAGGAGGAGGCAGAGCCTTCATCACACTGGCGAAGGGCCTATGAAGCCCCCTTCCCAGCTTCTTCCTTTCTGAAGGGTAAAATTCTGAGAAAATGTATATATGCACATTATATATATGTGCACACACTCATTAGAGAGCAAAGAAGGGGAAACAAGATTGTTGCAAAGCCACGGGTGCCCTTTACCCAGCTGCACGCCAGCAGAGAGGGGCAACGCAAAAGGTGATTTCCCACAGAAGCCCTGCAGAAAGAGTTGTGCAAAACATCTCTTGAAAGAGGAAAGCCCTAGACAGCAAGGTTCTTGTCCCACATTAAGACAGAGAAYGGGGAAAGTGTAAGCAGAGCCTGGCAAATCTCAGCACATCCTACCAAGGAGCCCAGAAYTGGCGCAGGAAAGGGGGCCCTACAACACCCCACCTTGTATACACAGAAGTAGCAGAACAGACACCCACACAACCATCATCATCAAAATAATAATAATATTAATAAAAACAACAACAATAGAKGAGAAAACTACCCCCTACCTGGCCCTGAGCACCCTCACTTTCCATAGGTAGGAAGATTGGTGCATAGGGGTATTTAAGAGCTACAAGGAGCCACCATTGGCCTTCCTCCACCTCCACCATCCTCTTCACAAGCAGCAGCAGCTGTGGAGCCCTTACAGGCCATTAAGAGCTGAATTCCACCCCASGCTGGGGCTGCTACCCCCAATGCAGCATCTCCTGCAGCTGGGGCTCTGCYCGGCACCTGGGCTGCAAGGTTAATGACACCGGCCTGTCAGCAGCCTTAATTATCTTCCCATTTTTCCAGCTCCTGATTGGTTTTAGAGCTGATTCAGTGTCAGAAATGTGGTGCCTAAGCTTTGAAAAAAGTGTTTCATTATTGCTTAATAAATGGGGGGGAAAGAAGCAAAAGAGGGGGGTGCATTTCCTTACACTCTGGCTTGTAAAACGCTCCCTTTTTATTTTGTTTCTATATATTTTATTATTATTATTTAGCCTTGCAATAGCTCCCGCTCTGCCACTTTGGGCTGTCCCCTCTCCATGGGGCCGGATTGATGCCACTGGCCACATTCCCAGGTGGCATTTGTCACCCACCGGTCACCGCACCCCGCCAAGGCTRGAGCCGGCTGCTCCCTATCAGCTGACAGCCAATTAATAAGATTTTATATATATGTTAACATATATATATTAACATCAGGCTGCTGCTAAAAGGTGCCAGGTGTCAGTAGCAAAGAATGGAGAGATTTAAGAAATAATAATAATAAAAGCACACACTTCAAGTCAAAAGCCCCGAACAGCTTTAAACCCAAGGCGGAGCTTAGCTGCTTCTCCAGATTCAATTTCCTCCAGCCCTCAGCGAGGTTAATGAGCTCGGGTATTAATAATAATGGTGAGAAGGAGCCCCATATCTTTAAGCTCAGCCTGCCCTTCGCTCCGGTACGAATCGCTCCGTGATGGATGAGGAGCTGGAGCTCTCTGCCCTTGCCCAARCCCTCCAAGGCAGCTCGGCTCCCAAATCCTGGTCACTGGCCCCAAACCCTCCGGCCCTGGTTGGCACAGCTGCTGGGAAGTGGTTTTCCTCGTGCAATGGGTTATAGCCAGGTATTCTGCTTGCACTTGGGACTTTGGCTTGCCTCGGCCCCCCAAACTCTGCCCAAGAGCTTCAGGGCCAGCTGTGGCCACCCTGCAGGATGCAGGGGCCAAATGACGAGCCCCAAACCRGGGCAGTTTCACCCTTAACCCAAAAGGCTGAGTTAATAATTTGGTTTTCTCCTTTTTTWCCTCAGTTTTCTGCCTAACCCTATTCTGGTCCTTCCCCACCTAGATGTGCACTGGGAAATGATGGTTTGTTTAATTGCTTTGAACCCCAAGAACACAGAAATTTGGTTCTGGGCATGTTCTTGATGGTGGTGGCAACGGACAAGATGGCCCAGATATTTCCTAGGACCTCTTGGGCTGGAAGTGATTTATGAAAGTGGTAGGTGACCCTTCATCATGAAGACCCTCTTCTAGCTCACCCAGACCAAACCSTTGGGTGCCTCCTGCAGCCACGGGGGCCAGGACCAAAATCGTCACCATTTCAGTGACCATGGGGCTGCGTGTCCCCAGAGAAGCCACCATGTGTGGTTGAATTTATGGCCGGGTTTGTTGCCAGCTGCTCACTGGGCTTGGCCATTTTCATGGTGGTTGCCTGAGATCAAGGATGTTCTCAATGACTGCATCCTTGACCCATGATCAGTCACAAAAAAAAAAAAAAAAAAAAAARAAAAAGCCGAAGTTTCCAGCAACTTGATCCACTTAATGTTTAACTTCTGCGGTAGCTTCTGGAGGCCGATATGATTCAACGCCGGCCTTGCAAAGACAGCTTGGCTCAAAGGCGCGAGCTGCAAATCATTAGTAGGAACGTTCTCGCCYCTGCGCCTCGCTCTTTAATTGCCAAGCAGAGCGGCATGAAGCTTTCACAGCAAAAAAAAAGGAAGCTGCAGCCACATGAAATTCGCCTTGTTGGAGGCTCCGTTCCAGCAGAGCGGTGCGTGATGGAAACCAGGTTGATATCCACACAGCCTCCTGCGGCGACGGGGCTCGGGAGCCCTTCCAGGGCCCAGGGATGGCAGGGGAAGCAGCAATCACTTTTAATTAGCAGCCTTGTTTCCGTGGGAAGTGTCCAAGCAGGCTGGATGTAGTCCCCAGGWCCATATATCAAGCGCCCTGCGTGCATCTCTTGCATGAGCACTAGCTGCCTGAGGTGCATGTGCTGAAAGGTGACCATGGGGAGCTTGGTGACTTCTCTTTGTTCGGCCTTTAAGTTATTCCTAGGTTCATTGATAATTAAAATAGCTCAGAAAACCCATTCTCCTTCCCTCCCCTCCGGGTTCCCTCCCACCAGAAGAAAATACTGCTTGTTTTTTTGGGGAAAACCAGCAGGTTGGAGTAGAAATGACCTTTCTTGGCCTCMCAGGGGAGGCTGCTGCTGTCTCACAAGTGCTGGATATCTCCAGCCTTTCCTAATCCATACGGATTCCATGTCCCATCCCATTCCCAGGCAGGGCAAGGAAGGGAAAGGCTGCAGTGGTACCACCACATTGCTCGTCAGACTGAGCCTACCCAAGCTAATAACAGCATTAATTAGAGCCCAAGGCTCCCCTTCCCACTGTAAATCTCCACTAGCCATAAACGGAAAGGGCCGTAAAAGGGAGTTTACAACRAACCCACCGGGCAAGAGGTGTTTGAAGCCTCGGCTTCCTTGCAGGTGGCAATAAAGCCTTCTTTTATGGTAGCCCCTGCCCTGCCCTGGAGATAACGTGCAAGGCCCGGGACTCCTGCAAGAAGTGCCACAAGCCATTTGGTGCCCTTTGATTTGCAGCAGAGCTGGGAAAGGGGAGGCCTTGGGCTGCCAGGCTCTCCTTGTGCCCTGGGTGCCAGCCCAGCACTGAATCGCAGCTCCAATTTTTGCTTCCTAAATGCTGCTCGGCCCCATAGGGAGGGAAAACTCCCATAAAAATAAAGAAAAAAAAAAAGACAAAAGTTTGAAATTGATTTAAAAAAAAAAAACGAGGAAATTGTCCCAGGAGGAGTCAAGTCTCAGGTAACAAAACACGGCGGTGGTGTGATGTGCACCAGGGTTAATGGTTAAGCTGCTGCTTTTGTTTATAATGGCCTCGGCCAGATAGTGCTGCATATTCCAGAAATAGGCACGGGTCCATGGAGGGGCACAAGGCCACGGCCTGGAAGGGAGCGGGTTTCAAAGTCCCACAACAACAACAACAACAACAGAGCACACAGGAAAAAAAAAAGGAAAAGACAAAAAGAAACAAGGCAAGTTTGACCCTTACAACTGTCTGGCCTTACTGAGTTGCAAGCAATAGGATTCAAGCCCTGAAAGACCCATCCTGTCCTTCCTAGGGGCTGGGGGCACCCCGTGCATGCTCTATATGGCAGCTAGACGGGGCTCCGGAGCCCAGACCTCCTCCTGGGCCTTGCAAAGCCRCCCTAAAAAAGGCCCCTGGGAGCCCTTTGCAAAACCCGCCGGGAGGAAACAACGCGCTCGTTCATTTGAGCTCAGCCTAAGGTGGCTGCAGACAAGGGGATGAAATCACGGGTTTTATTTAGCTCRGTGGCGAGGTAGGAGTGCTCTGAACTGCGCCTCACCCCTGCCCTCCCGCCCGGCTCGCGCTCTCAGGAGCAGCGAGTCCGTCACCTCCGGAGCCGCGCGGCGCCCAAGGGCTCCGTCTGCTCCGCGGTGGGAATAAGTGCCAGGGAGGAGCAGATCCGCACCGGGAGCAGATTCAGGCGCTTGCAGCCGAGTCGGTGGCTGCTAGGAGGAGGCAAATGGATTTTCCAGGGAGCTTCGCCCTTGCTTGCAGCCCTGCGGTTTGGATGTTCCGCRGAGGCAAAACGCAGCCCCACACTGCTGCCTTTGCGGGGAGCGTTTCCATCCTCGCTGCAAACCCCCTGCGTCAGCCTCTGCTCTCCCGCGGGATGCTGAAAACCCAATGCGCTGCCAGGCTGGAGYCCACCAAGCAGCCCCTGTCTGCAGCACGGCCAGCGCGGGCGGTTTTGGAGGCATCTTCTCCTTGCGAGTCCTCCTGGCAGCATCCCTGGGCAGCAGATGCCAGCCCGCACCAAAACTCTTAACGCTTTATTCCCAACTTTTATAACCCCGCGTGTTTTGCTAGCCATACATATGCACACTCTCTCTTTTTAGTGTTTTTGTTGTTATTTTAGCGCTGGCAATGCTGGGTTCCAGACACCAGCTCTTCTTCTGCCAAGGGTTTCACGTCGGTCAGCTTGTCCTGGCAGCACGGGGGACACAAGGCAGCATCAAGCCCTGTCCTCTGCTCCTATTTGCTCACCCTAACTCCWCATCTTTACACCACAAAGTTCACAAAATCAATATATACCAGGATTCTGGGATTTAAACCAGAAAACGGCATGTGGCTGGTGGACCTGCCCATCCCTTYGCTGTGCTGTCTGCATTGGAAAGCATGTGCTTGCCATGGAAAACAACCCAAACCGGGGATAAATCCCTGGCTGGGGAAACAAGGAGGGATCCTTAATCCCTCTTTCTAAAGGGACAACAGAGGGGACCAGAAAAGGGCTGTTGTTCGCCCAGTACYGAAGGAGAGGCATCCATAGTAAAGAGCAGCTTTGCTGGTATCACTCCCAAGCCCTGCGCCCGTCCCCAGGTGACACTGCACACGTGGCTTTAACCCATCACCTCCCGGACCGGGGACCCGTCCGTGTCACCGTCCAGACCCTCGAGCATCCTCAAAAGAKCAGGGCAGGGAGCTGCTGTGCTGGCAGCAGCCTTGGAGCTCCAAAACACGGCGCCTGTTTTGCTTTGCCTTTTTTGCTATTTTTTTTCCTCTAAAGATGCATATTCCGCAGAGAAATTACTCATTGTTTTTTGTGGCTCTTCTACAGAGACAGGGAAAGAAAAGAAACTGATGTAAGAGGAGATGTTCGCCAAGCCAGCTGACTAATGCACCTCGCTCCTGCTCGGTGACATCCGCACTGTTCCAGCCCGCGCCGGTGCCTCCAGGAGCCTGGAATCGGCTCCAACCCTGGCATCAAATCCAGGCATCCACAGCAAAGCCACCAAGCAAGGTCCCCATGCTGGAAAAGCCCATCCCTAGCTCCACCACATGGAAAATCCCACTTGGATCCCTAATCYGAGGAGGACAAAGCATCTTGGCAAGGTTGTCCCCAGCCTGACGCCAGTCCTGCCCACGAGGCTGCTCCTTCGCTCTGCTACCGAGAGCGCTCGGCAGGGCCACCACAAACATTACTCACCACGTCCAGCACTTACCAGCTTCTATCAGTCTTGCATGACACATATGTTTACCACAAGTGGGAGGTTTGGATTTTTTATATATATATATATATATTTTTTTTTTTTTTTTTTTTGCTGCAGAGCATCCCTGTCTCTGTGGACAGAGGAATTATTACCCGCTGCTTCCACAGTATAATAAAGAGCATGTGTTGCACCCTGCATAAATTTAGCTTCTGACCCGATGAGCGAGGCACTTTTTTTCCCCTCTTCCCTGTCCCTAATTGCATAGATGAGTGCTTACATCCATCCGCAACGGGAGCRGGGAAAGGGAATGCTTAGTGAAAAGTGAAAATAATGCACACATGTGCACACCCCCAGCCACACGCATGTGGAGCTGGAGAAACACTGAGGCTTCCTAAATCTGCCCCGCAATCCGGCGCTAATCTGCTCTCAGTCACAAATATAACTCGGGGACAATAAATAAACTAACAGGAGCTAAATAAGTTCAGCTTCTTAACCTTTGGACCGATCAATCCACATGTTATCTCGTTTCTCTCTCGTCTCCCTCCCCCTGCTCCCGTTCCCTTCCTCTTCCATCCCTCTCCCGCGCTGTTTGCTAGTGCGGATTGAGGGCTGGGAAAAGTCGGAGTCATGAGGCAGGGAGTGGGAATTGCAGGCAGAAGACTCTGCTCCATTTAACAAAATTTGCTAATTGCTTCCTTTGGAGGCATTTGGGTTGCATGTGCATGGGTAGCATTGCATGTGTAGCAATGGGGCTCACTGCTGGCTCTTGGTCCAAACTCCTGGTCTCTGCAGGAGAATGAACAACCAAGCAGGGTTGGAGGGAAGAAAATCGATATGTTTAAAAGTCCTGAGTTAAAAAAGACCCTGCAAAACAATCTGCAAGAGTCCCCAGACCATGAGCAATGTCTGCACCTTGCAAAGGTTTTTGCATCCGGGATCCAGTGTTGGCCATGGTGCTCCAGGAAAGGGTGATGCAGCCGAGTGCTCCTTGCTGGACTGACATCCCAATTAGCTTTCCAATGCATCCTCCTGGCAGTCTCCCAAATGGGAACACAGCTTCTATCCTACCAGGATTCCCACTTTGCTTCCTAGCATTGCTGCTGCCGCYCCATCAAGGCCCAGCTCATCCTTGTCTTTGTAGGTCTTCTCCAAGATCCTCAATATATACAGCTGCTTCCTCTCTTTTCTGAGGGCAGGGAGCTCTGTTTTCTCAGAGCTGGGAAAGAGAAGCTGCTTTCCAGACTCCTGCCCTTGGAAGAGGAGCTGGAGGAAATTAGCAATGATGCACAACTGAAAAAATGGAATTGTTAGGGCAAGTTCAAAGCTGAGCCAGCCTAGAGACATCTGCACACCACATGCCAGTCTTGGGGAAAGGCTCGTAAATCTTTCTAGACTGGCACCAATGTGAGGAAGCTCCAGCGCTGCTTAATCCAGCTGGGGAGGTTCCTAGTGCTTCTGGTTCTGAGGAGCAGCCCAGCGGAAAAGAAATGCAGGTGAGGAAAGAGAAACAGCTGTGGGGAAGCTCTCGTGACACCCAAGCACCTTCATTTTGCAAATGAAGACAGSTTAGTTCTGCGGTTACCATTGTGCCCACTGAAAAGTGCCTTTTCTGACTCAAACCCAGGTTTTCAGCAAACACAAGATGTTAGGACAAGCCTAAGAACCTTTTTACATTCAGAAGGCATCCATGAATTAAAATGGAAGAGAAAACATGGAGCAAGACCCCAATTTTCTCCCTGGAGAAGAGGCTGGGTTTTTTCCATTAAAAAATAAAAGAACCTTCCCAGGTGAAAAATGCCAATCACCTTTAACAGAGATCAATAACGCAATACAACCCGGCCTTGCACACAGGCGGCCACTGATCCATTGCTGTTGGCAAAGGGCTTTCCTTCTGCCAATCTTTACAAGTTAGCTAGTAATAAAAACACTTCTTAGTGTTGAAAAGTGAGTAAATGGCCCAAGAATCGAAGGTTCAGGAGCTCTGTGCTCGAGTGGTCCCAAGATGTCAACCAAGGTGACAAGATCTCAGCTTCCGTGAGCTCCAAGAGGGCTTTGCCATCGACTCCAGTAGAAGCAGCACTTCTCCTGTGGCTTCTTTCTCTGTTTGTAGGTCATCCTCGACTCCCTCCCACTGAATTTTGCTTTTGACAAATCTCCATGCCCATCGCGAGGTGGTTCCAGGGAGCTTTCAGGGTCTATTTTCAATAAGCATAAATATCACCCACAGAAAATATAGACACGTGTCAATGAGATGCACAAAGATCTTCCCCTTCAGGACCTTTTCTAGAGTGGAGAAAAGACCTGGTGACTCCTAGACACTTGAGGAATCCAACATGGATAAGGGATTGTCCTTCCTCTCCTTTGCTTGAGACCTCAAGTTAAAGCCAGACCTCACACTAGCCATCCCACTAGCCCAAACCATGGATCTCTTTGGTGACACCTTCTCACAGCAGACCTTATCTTGTCCTAGGTAAAACTGAGCTCTCTGGTTCAAAGTCAGTCTAAATGCAATGTCCTGCTTTAGGTGGCTGCTTTGCTGCACCTCGCATTTAAAAAGGACTTATGGCCTTTGCAAAGGAAAGACACCAAGAAATCCGTATAAGAGAAGAGCCATGGAATAGATGGTGCCTGTGTCCCACAAATGGTGTCCCTTGGTGGACAACACATCATCCTGCTGCCCCCGGGGGAGAATCTTCCCAGACACAGTGAATAAGGTGAATACTGACCRAAAAAATCACAGCATTGAAGCATTTGCTGGTGTCTGTGGGTGGGAAACATGAGCAAGAAGCAGGGCAAGGACCAGCCCTCGAGCGAGACGTGAGAACCAAGCCTGGCCTTCCAGGTGCCCCGCGGCTCCCCCGAGCTGCCGGTTTCGCTGGGGCCTGAAACCAAGCTTTCAAAGCACTCGCTTTGCAGCAGTTCTCGAGGGCTCAGGGACTCCCACGGGGATGCTCGAGACCAGACTTTCCTAAAGTGCTCAGCACACACCTCGTAAGCTCTGCTTTCTGGAAACTTTGACACACGCAGCAGATAGCTCTAGACACTGCTGTCTCACATACGTATGGCTGACTCAGATATTTATACATACGCCCGGCTTAGCACACTTCCCTTTCTTCCCCCCCGCCCCCGCCTCCCCCAAGTTTTGCATGTCTGAAACCGTTTCAGATAAAAGATACCAAAAACGAAAACGCATTCGGGATGTCTGGGACCTGAAAAATCAGACTGCTCAAAAACCAGACAGGGCCAGAGACCAAAATCCCTGTCTCCTGCCAGAAATTTAAACCCTCTGCTGACTTCCCATCCCGCTCCTTCCCTCGCTCCGCGGTGGCCGGGCCTCTTTGGAAAGCGTTTTCCCATCAGCGGTAATGGGTCTTTGCTCATAAGCGGTGTTTTCATAGTAAATCTTCAGCCTTACATTGCATTACAGAGTTCAGCTGCCGCTAATCCTTAAAAACAATTCATTCCCAACTGCAAAGTGCAATAAAGAAAGGATAATCACTATTAATATTAGTTATTGTTATTGATTTCAGCTTTAAGGGATTGATTTTCAGTCCTGGCTGCGTTTATGAGTCTCTTTGCTGAAGATGCATACACAGCCCCCTCCACTATTTTTAGATCCTTGTCCCAGCTCCAGGCTGCAGCCCCGGCAGGAACCAAGGAGAAAAAGAGGGAAGGAGGTGGAGGAGAGACCTGGTGGGAGGACCCCATGTCACCCAGGGCCCTATTCCCTGCCAAGGGAGTTCCCACGGGAATCCCATCGGGAAAGCCTCAGAGAAGAGCCCAGTGTGGGCTTTGCCATGGCCAAGAGCCTCTCCATGGGCTCAAGGGGCATTAGGCAGCACTCCCCTTGCATTKCCAGGGGGTCCTGATCGTGATGGAGCTCGCTGCATCTGCAGGACAAGCTCACCAGGGCGGGCAGAGCCCATGGAGGCAGGTTTGTCACCGGGAGCCACTTCCCCACCTGGATTTGCAGGATGCAAACGGCAGCGCTGCCCGTTTGCTTGCACTGACCAAGCCACTTTCACCCAGCCGGGCTTCGGGAGCCGCATCCAGGGTGCGGGAGCACTTGGCACGCCAGGGGCTCCGTGCCACCCTCGCTCCCRCCACCCTGCAGCCCTCGAGGCCGCTGCTTTTAGCCTCCCTTTGCAGGAGGCGTTTGGCAGCCAAGTGRTTTACATGACTCACCGCAGCCGGCGCAGGAAGGGGCACCTCTCCGCTCTTCCTTCCTCCGCGCACGCGTCTGACCAGCGCAAATTCCACATCCCTGCGGTGGCAGGAGCCCCATCGGCCGCCAGCTCCCCAGGGACAGAGGCTGCTGCTGCAGGGATGATGATGCTGCCCTTCCTCACCATCCTCCATGCAGCTGATGCTCCTCGGCCTCACTGCAAAGGGCTCCTGACCCTCCTCCTCCTCCTCTCCAGACTGACTCTTCTTACCTTTGTATCAATGGAAGGCAATATCCCATCCCTGCCCCTCTCACTCTTGCAATAAGGGTAAAATCCCCTGGATCTGGCAGCTGGAGTGCATCAGTCCATGGAATAAAGTCATCTTCCGTCTTGGGCTCAGGCTAGGCAGCCCTGCTGAAAAATACATAAATAAAAGTTATTGCAATGCAACCAGGGAGCCATTTGAACCTCATCCGCTTTGCTCCACACATGAGGATCCCTCCAGGAAGATCTGCTGCTCTCCRGGCTCTGCTGTCCCAATCCATCGCTTGCAAAACTTGGAAAAGTTTTAGTTTAACCTAAAGCAAAACCCCTTTTTCTCCCCAGTTCTTTGGAAATGGCAACATACAACAAGATGCACACAGAATCAGCTGTGTTTTCTTTGAACTTTAAAGYCTCCATCTAAATATTTGCAATCTGATCTGGTGGAGCTGTGGGAGATCAAACGGGGGTTAAAAAAACCCACACCAAGACTGCAAAATAATTAAATGAGCATTTAACCAAGATCATTATTTTCCACCATTTTTATTTGTATGCTAGATTGGATGCAACAGTCTCGAATATTGTTCCACACTATTCCTGTGCAATAAATTATTTGAGCAGAGCACGGCGAGGCATCATAATGTAATATATTTTTATAGTGCCATAAAGTAATTATGCACCAGACAACAAAATCCTACAGAACTGACATATTTTATGCTTAAATTATAATTACATTAAAAGTGTCTCTTCCATTAGATGTTTATAGAGTGCGCATGATTGGTGTTTGCAGGCCTGTGAGCAAAGACGGTCTCACGGGGGAAGCAGGGCCAGGCTGAGGAGATGCAGCAAGGAAATATTCCCAAGGTTTGGGCATTTTCGCAACGTTTTGGMCAAGCTTTGCTACCTACCAGGAGCCAAGCTTGGAATAACATCATGATTTCATTGTATAGGGCTGGTTTCTACTGCTGCCTGGCCTAGGGAAGGGAATGCAATGTAAGGATGTCCCAGGAGCTGGGATGCTGTTCCAGCTATGAGTTGAGCCGTGCTCGGAAGTACCCACAAGAGACACAGTAGGAACAGAAAGAGCAACAGAGCAGCGACTATCCCAGACCTTCCCAGGCTTCCTAATGCTGGGGAGCCCTGGGAGCAGCACCGGGCTGGATGTGGGGCAGCTCCGGAGGCAGGGAAGCCAATCCCAGCAGGATGGGCAGGCRCAAAGCCGCTGTTTCTGCTAGGCTTGGGTGGCTCTCGGCAGCAAGGAAGCGGCTTGTGCGGTTTCAGCCTGGCTTTTCCTGGAAAGTGCCCAGTTTCCACCTCGTATCCGCCTCCTCGCCCTGYGAGACTCGCACAGACCCAGCCCCGGAGCCGGGAATTCGCTGGTCCTGAGAGGAGCCATCATCTCCATAGGAGCGATCCCACCCCAGGTGCCTGGTGAGGGGCCAGGATGCAGGAAGATGATGCAGGATTTGGGCYCCCGGGGCTGCCCTTCCTCCCGCTGCTCCCCGCATCCTCCACGTGCTTCGCTGCTCYGTGCCTCAGTTTCCCCACGCGGATGGGATCCCTGCGTGGCAGGAAGGCGCAGCACAGGATCAGGCCGGGGAGATTAACACTGTGCAAACACTGCCACACTCAGGAGCGGTGGGAAGATACACGAGGGCCCCTCGCAAAGGCGGCTGAGCCCACGGGGTTGTAAACCGGGACTATTCAAACCGCGTCTTGCRAAGGCTGCATGTCTGTCCACGCATCTGTTCCTCCATCGGGCACGTACTCGGCTCTCACTGCACATTTGCTCATCTACCTGCCCCCRAATTTCCTCCTTGAGAGATGGCCATGCTCTCACAGGGCTGACAACCCTTTAGAATAAATCCATGGAGCTGGAGTTTTGCTAGAGAAAGGTCATTGGAGCTATTTGTACGATGGAGCCAAAGCCAACTCAATATCCTTCCTGCCTCGACATCCTTTCTCGAGCGGTCCCAGGCGCACGCAGGGCAAGAGAAATCCCTGGAAACACTGGTCTGCATCCCTCCCGCCGGAGCCAGCGCTTCCCTTCTCCGAGGCAGGAGGGAAGAGAGGGCAGGGGTTAAACTGAGGCTTTTGGGAGCTGAGATCCTCCAAGCACCAGGCGGATGTGGCACTTCCCACATTGCACGTAGATCAGAGACACACGCTTCTCCCGGCACGGCAGCACACGTGCCCGGGCCGTTTGCAGCACCCACGGGCCGCTTGCAGCACCCACGTCACCTTCTTGCTTTCCGTTTAAACCCTTCAGGACCGGAGCAGTTTGCTCTGGCGCTACCCAGCTGGAGCAATTCTGCAAGCCCTGCAAAATTGCAGTTTGGGGTCTCTGCCCCCAGAGGCGGCCAAAAYCCACTGAAGACACCCCTTGTGTTGCACACAGTGAGCTCCAAGCTCCCCACACCTCGTGCAAGCCCAAGCTAACACGGCTGCAGCAGCAGCACCATGCAAAGGGTGAAGTCCATTGCTGCACTGGCCTGGAGCAATCATTGGAGCCAGCAGGAATCATTGGAGCATCCCAGCTCACTCCGGTCCCTCTAATTCCAATGCGGAGACACAGCCTCTCCCATGAGGATACAGACAAAGGAGCAAGAAACCAACGTGCAAAACCTCACGAGTTGAAGGAAGGTCTTCCAAGCACATCTTTGCCCCTTTCCAGGGCAACACAGGAACATTTTGCAGGAAAGCACTAACCTCTGCTTAATGTGGGACTGGAAAAGCTCACATTGACAGGGCTGCTGCGGTCCAAGGCTTTCGTGCTGTGTCAAAGCGAGATGTTGTGATAAGGCTGAAGCCAAAGGAGTGAYGAGTTTTCCCAAGGCGTGTGGCATTTCAGGCCCTTCAACACCTCCAGGTCTCCCTGCACGAATCTCGAGAGCTTGGGGGAAGCCCTGGCTCTGCCTCCTAGCTAGGATGGATGGATTCCTAATCTTCCCAGAGCTGCCAGCACCACATGGAGATCCCTGGAGAGGGAGCCTCAGAGGGGCTGGACCAACCAACAATGCTAGAAGGGCTTTTTATCCATCTTAAATATAATTGAACTGTCCACAGAATCAGGACTCCAGAAGGGAGAGATGGAGAAGAGCTCTATGCGCCTCGGGATGCTGGCAGAGATGATCCAATGTGGCAAGCTGTTGGGATGCGTTTGGACATCCTCGGGGGAAACTCCCAGCCCTGCGCTGCGCTAGCACTGAACAAGCCCACAGCCCGGGCACCCAACCGGAGCATCGCAGAGAGGGCTGCTCATTGAGAAACAGCTCCCGCCCGATGCCACGGATGGGCTCCAGGAGCCTCCCGGGCTCCACACGCGCCGTTGGGATTGAGAAGCTGAGCACAACGTGGCAGTTTCCACCAACACGCACGTCTTGCACCGTTGCTTGTGCTGTTCCAATGAGTCCTTGTGGAGACTTTGCCACGCACGCTGCCTAGCAGATGCTTGGAGGCATTTCACRTTTTGCATTTCGGTGTCCACCTGCACGCGTGAATGAAAGCAGGAGAGCAAACAGAGCCCAGGCRGGTTTGGTGCAGCCTGCAGGAACAGGCTCCAACATGTGCCGCCTCCTGGCACAGCTCCGAGGGAAACTACTTCCAGAACACACCTCCTCCTTTCAACGYCCGTTTTGGTTAAGCAGTACCCAAATTTCGGCATTTCATACGCTTGCAGCAACACCTACAAAGCACGTTCTCCAAGGCCCTTCCCAGCAGTGATAACGCACGTGGGGGTGACCTTGGGGGCAAGGGGGTTATCTGGGTTTTGCCCATTACCCGCTTGCAGCCCCAAACTGCTGGAAACTCGTTGTTCTTTCCCTCCCTTATTCAGACCTACAAACCCAAAGTGCAACGAAGCCTTCACCATGCATGCAGGCTCGGAGGGACATGGATGCAGCGATGCCAAGAGGATGCTCGGGAATCTGCAAGACCTACTTCTGTGCAGCTGCTGCCACGAGAGCAAGCGCCGAGTCCCATCTGCAAAGCAGAGGCCAGGGAAGCTGCGGCTTCCAAGAGGCAGGGAGGGTTTGTGTTAAGAGGCAAATGAATTATTTTTAATTAATCTTAATTATTTCAAATTAAGATATTAGGAAAATAAAAAGAACTGTAGGAGAAAATATAGCAAACCCAAGGTTTTATTCCAAATTTCACCTCCGGGCTCTCTTGGTCCTCATTAAATGGGATAAATCTGATTTGCACCATTTAAAGCTCTTGCTCATGGAGCTGCCGAGGCTTCTGCAGACGCCTGGGTGGGAGCCTGGAGTGAGGTCCTCCCTTTCCATAGGGAAAGGGCAGCCTTGGGGCTGGTGCTGGGACACCCTTGAGCAATGCACGACTTGCGCATGGCGATTATTCCCTGCCTGGCACCGCTGGAAAGGGGCTGGATCAATGCAGGCAGAAATGGCTCAGCTCTCTGGCAGCTTTCCCAATAGAAGGGATAAAAATGGAAGCTCATGCATTTTTAAGYGAGCCCAAAAGGAAAGATTTGTGCMGAGATGAGGCKGGACGCTTATTTCAGGCACAGCCCTCCTCCCCACACCAACAACGGGCTCCCATTTCTCTCCTCAGCACGGTACAGAAGGAGARTCACCCTGAAATGCTCTCATTTTAGAGACCTCCTTTTCCTGCCTCTTTTGCTTCTCRGGCCTTCCTGGACGGGTACTGCTGTTGAATTGAGGTTTCCTGCAGCAGAAGCCTGGTGGGACAGCATGACAGGATGCCCATCCTGCCATAGGTATCTACAGCTTCTGGAAGTGATGAAACGTGGTCCTATAGCTAGGCACAGCACTGGGCTAGGACACGAAGATGGGTTTTGTCACCACCTTGCTGGGCTGTTCCGGGTGCCACGGATCGCTGCCGCTTCCAAGAAGTCGTCACTGATGCCGAGTTCTTCACCAAGAGTTCAGAGCTCTACAAATTAATGATTGGAGCTGCACAGGAAGGTATTAAAAGCTACTTTTGGCCCAAGAACTGCTGCTGCACATCCGGATTTCAATTTAGCTTCCCGTTAAACTTTAAGCAATGTCCGTAAGTCCTCTTGGCTTCCACGAGGCCAAAGGACACATCTGAAGTCAAGCATGGGGTTAAACCAGGCTCTTCAAAGGAGTCTCCAAGTTAAACATTTAGCTCTCACTGAGATGGGGTTTGGGTACCTGCCTSGATCCTTAAAGCGTTCCTGAAAGCAGGATGCAGACAGCATTGCTTCACCTGGCCACATGGGAACCTCTTAACCTGCTTAACACCCACTCTGGTCCAGCAGCTTTCAGGAAACATCATGCTTCCCATCCAAGGGAGCYATCCAGGAGGTGAGGGACTCCAAGYCTGCACAAGCAGTGAAGCTCCAATGAAGCCACATAAACAAGCATGGTAGCCCCATGACACCATGAAGCTGGTGGCACTTCCCTGTGGTCTTCATCCCACAGGAGACCAGAAGCCCCTCATGACTCAGACCAGGCATCTAGCAGATATGAGCTTGAGAACTATTGTGTTTAAGCAATTCTCTCTCCCCTTGGAAATGAGGAAATCTTGGAAATAAGGTTATGGAGAAWGCAGTGAAAACCCCTCTGTGTTCTGCAGCACGAAGCAAAGGAATGAGCTCGGTCCCAAAGGCTCACGCGGGGCTGGGAGCAGTGGTGCCAGCCACCATTCCATGCTGATCCYAGCATGACCAGCCTGGAAAACCCAGCTCCTTGCTGGTGGACTCCAGGAAAACCCACCAGCACTTAAATGAGTAGTGAGAACAGCCAGGCAGGACACCGCAATGGGRATGGATGGAGGGCAAATAGGATTTGGATGCTGCATGGAAAGCACCTGGCTGTGACACAGCACTGGAACATGCCCCARGGTGAAGCCCAGCAATATCCAGTGATGGGGCCAGTGCACTGCATGTTATCCCCATCCTTCACCCATTACTTGGGCTAAGAAAGGAGGCTAAAGCTTCTGACAAGGCACTAATGCCATTGCCTGCAATTGCCCACGCTCGGCCATGGGTATTGCCTTGGGAAGAGGACTCAGTCTCACTGACACTGAGCAAGAGCTCAGGGTGAACTTCTTTGAAGGTTGAGGTTTTCTTTACCTGGGATCCCACATCACAAAAATCTTCCTCCCTCTCCCTACTCACCACTGCACTACCAGAAGCAGGGAGATTAAAGCAGATGTTGGCAGGCTGCGAGGGTTTTCTTTCCAAGTTAGGCAAAAGTGACTTTGGTTTTCCATGCTGCTCCAGGAGACTTTTCCGAGTGCATGAAAAGTTAGGTAAATTCTGCATTAGCTCTATCAAGTTAGGAGCTACAGAGTAGGACATATAGATGCATACCTCATGGCTGATTCAAATGAATATCCCGTGACTGGTCTTTGGAAAAGCAAGATTTTACACAGCAGAAATGTTAACATCAGTATGTTTCCAGCACGCAGCAGATCTGATAAAGACTATGAGCTTTTTTGTGGGTGTTACTTGCCTACATTTCAAAACCCGTTCCCAAATGCTTTCTATCTTAAACACATCAAAAACTTTAGCCAGAAATGTGCCCACAACCTACATGGACGTATCTGGGCTGGCTTTAAGCAAAGYAGCTCCATTGCCAGCACTGCTTGAGCAACACTGTTAGAGACCCAGGGCTTATCCTGGGGTGGTTTCACAGCTCAGGGGCCCATGCCAATGCCCAAATGCTCTCACAGCAGAGCAAGTTACCTGAAAAACACTCCTAGTTGCTTTTCAAAAACAAACAAACAAACAATCCTCACCAGGAATGGGTGGATAAGTGAAGGACGGGGCAAAATTCTGCAGAGAGGCTCCCTCCAAACAAGCTGCCCTCGGAGGTGCTTGGAGATGCTCCGAGATGTCATCACACGGACACGGCACAAGGATGGACATGGCCAGACCCAGGAGCAGACAACACCAGCCCAAGCTGCAGCAGAGCCCAGGACCTCCCCCTGCCTCACACCAATTATAACTCACTTGTAAAATAATTTGTTCCAGGTGCTGATTTGGCATCTGCTTGCKTTTCACCCTCCCGGCGCTGAGTGATTGCAGGTGACTCTAATGAGGGGCTAATTGTGCCCGCAGTGGGACAGATCCTGGGCTCRTGTAATCAGGGGGAGCCCTGGGGAGCCTGGAGCGGCTCTGCCCGCATGTGATGGTCGGGGATGGTGACAATGTGTCCCGTTGGGAGGGACTGGGTAGGGAACTAGCTGTGGAGGAAGGAGGGAAGATGCAGGACGTGTCCAAGGCTGGCTCTAGTTTGGGACTATGAAGGATGGAGAGGAGCGCGTGGGCGCTGCGGGACGCGGCCRTCTGGACACGGCCCTGCACGCTGCCCAAAAGCGGGCTGCAAAAGCAGCTGAAAGCTACGAGTTCTGTGTCCCAGCCCTGGGGCTGGTGCATGAGGAAGATCCCCGGCTGCTTCCCCCTTCCCGGCTCCTCTCCCGGGAGCGGGGCCCAGCGTGTCCCCYGGCCACACGCTGCAGGGTTTCCCTTTGCATTCGCAGCCCCTTTAAGCGGCCGCCCTCGTGTCCCCCATCCGTTATCTCCCCGGCATTCCAGAGCCTCCAGCCCCGGCCTCAAGCGGCCAAAGGAATTTGCTCCCCCAGCACTAATTCCTCCCGAGGACCCTCGGGATGGCTCCTCTTGTGCAACGTCCTCCCGCCCGGACGCTGCTGCTGGAGCAGGGACAGCCACGTCCCCGCCTGCATCCCATCCGTGCCAGCCCCCCGGTGCAGAATGGGGACCATCCCAGCACCTCGCTCCCATTTCCCTGTGAATTCCCATGCTAGGAAAGAACATTTTTCCACCCAAAGGTGGCTGTGGTGCTCCTCACCCAAGRATGGGGCTGAGGCTGCAGCCCGCTGAAGGCATAGGAGCAATAAGCATGTGTACAAGAGCAAATCACCCCAAAAATAAAGCTGTGGGAGATAGGTATGAAAGCTCCAGGACTAAAGCCAGCCTAATTGCCAGGGGTTAGGAGATGGCTGAGACACAGATGCTTACAGCAGGGCTTCCAGYACTGTCCTCTGCAGTTACTGCTGGCTACAGAGGCTCCTCATGGGCGTCCCCAAACCAGGGTATGTTCTGCAAGGAGACAGGAATGGGGGCAGGAGGGCAAAGCTTCATCTCCACCTCCTGGAGGAACCTCCAAGGGAGGAACCTCCCTTGTCCCGACCCTCCTGCCGGGCTGCTAATCGCAAGGGAGCAGCAACAAGAGCATCCTGAGCGCTGGCACGGGGCACATCCCATCTCGGAGCATCCCATCCCAAAGCTGAGCCCCAAGAGCCCCATTTCCCRTCCCATTTCGGTCGTGGTGACTCCCAACACGCTCCGCGTGCAAAGAYGCTCACGCCCAAACGCGCTCCCATTGGAAAGGCCCTTCTCCCCCCAGCTCCCCGATTGGAAAAGCTAATTAGCAATTAGCAAGGGAGCTGCAACGAGTCGACCTGCAGGTTCTGTCCCGGCCGGGCCGGTTTGCGGACATGCCGGGGCGTCGAGTGAGGGGGCGGCTCCGGCGGYGCCGGGAAAGGGCCGCGGCCGGAGCTTCCTGGAGGACRGGGAGACAAAATGTTCTTGCTCAACGCTGTAAACAAGCCTAAAGTGTTTTGAAAGACTCTGTCAATATAAATTACCCAGAAACAAGATGCCGGGATTGCAAAAGAGGAGTCCAGCTGCGGAAAGGCTGCGCGCGGCCACTCGAGGGGCCGGGCACCGCTCGCCACTGCCCTCGCGCATTCCCATCTATTCTTCTCCCTCCATCACTCACCCACATGCAGGGGAAGCATCAAGTGCTCTATGTGAGACGAGTGCATTAAAGTGTCCTCCAATTCCAGCCTTGAAAGGGGGCGGAATTTGCCGGCAGAGCTTCTTGGAGTGGCATCATCCTGCTGCAAGCACAGGGCATCGTTCCCCCTGCTGGCTGCAGCCACGGGAGCTGGTGCAGGATGGTGGTTTTCGATGCCAGAGCTGGGTCCGGCTCCCGGGTGTATTGCACATCCCTCTTGGCCCTCTCCCAAAAACCCCACTTGGAAAGAGGCTCCCTGAGCCTTTACAAGGGTGAGGTGGGCAGCGCTGCCCTCTGCCCGCCTGGGCACCGCGGGCAGGCTGGAGGAGGGAGGAACGTCAAGGCTTGTGGGGATTTGAGTCCAAACTGCCAAACTCTGCCGGGTTGCAAGCAGAGGCTCCAAATCCCGCTGCAGCCCGTCCAAACATCGCTGCTTCCACCCCGTGTTTCCATCTGCTACCTGGGGAATAAGATTAAACAGAGGAAAAGAGGAGCTTCTGCATCCAAGGACCCGCATGGGTCCCTGCTGCCACTCCTGGGCACTTGATACGGATCGGGATCCTGCACCTTTTCTGTCTCGAGACAGTGGAAGAGCAAGAAAACCCTCCGTGCCCTGCGCAGAGCTGCAGCCGGCGCACGGCGAGAGCTCCAAACTGAGCGGGATTTTGCCAGGGCCCGGAGCTGAGAGCAACTAAAGCGGGAGCGGAGGCAGGAGCCAGAGGCGCAGCTCGGCGGGATGCGGGTGCCGGGAGCCAGCGAATGAGGCCGCTGCCATCGGCGCCGCCCCGGGAAAGAGGCGGCCGGGAGGCGCCGGCGGCCGCCGAGCCCCTCGGCAACCAACGGAGCCCGGAGCCGCTCGCCGGGATTAATCCATCCTCCGGGACAGCAGAGCCGGGGGCSGAGGGAGAGGGAGGAGAAGGGGGAGTGGAGCGGGGAGAGGCGCCTCGGCTGCTGCTCCAGCCCTTTCCGACAGCGCCCGTGGAGCCTGGCGATARTCCCGGAGCTCGGCCGTGTCTGTCCCGGCTCCCCCGGGCCAAATGCRGGCAGGGAAGGAGGTGGGAAAGGATTGGAGGTGCCGGAGCTCCCGTCCGGGCGCCGTCCCTGCGGCTTCTCTGCTTGCACCACCCACTGCAAGGATATTTGCAAGTGACTTGGTTTGAAAACTTCCTTGAGCAGCAAGAAATCCGTGTGGGAGAGAAGCGCACGAGCACTGCATCCCAGCCGTCCAAAGCATCCTTAGCAGAAGAGGCTGAGGAGGTGCTTTTGGGAGGACCAGGACACCCAATGTCCTCAGCAGTGTCACTCAAGCCAGAGTTCGCCTTTAATTTCCATGCAAAAACTCCCTTTGCTCCAGAGTCAGGTTGGGTTCAGCATGCCCAACAGGGGCTGCTCACGGAGGCTTTCCCTATTAACTTCATTAACTAGGACCTCTTGGAGCAAACAAGATCCCTTTGAGACTCAATACCATATATTTTAGGCTCCCGAGATCAAACATCCTGCTAGAAACAGAGCTCAAATGACTCCGTTCTCCACGATGACCCTTCCAGCCCCGGGTGCACATTAGGGGTATCTACCTGCAAATACCAGCATGGGATGCAGGGCAGGATGGGCACCCCATCCAACCAGACCCACCAAGGCCAAACCCATTTTTTTTTGAGCCTTTTGACGCTGCGTATAAATACCCGGCGAGGCTCAAGCTGCCGACAGAGAGCAAACACTCCCCGTGCCGCCGCACCGGGTGACATTCAGCCGAAAGGTCGCTTTTCTCACGCTGGTATTTGCATTCTCCATCTACATACATTAAAAGGRGAAGCAAAGGGGCTGAAAGGGGCAGAGGAATGGCCTGGAAATGCCGCTGCTGCCCGCGTTTGAATGGGGCTGTGCATTTATTTTCAGCCCTTTCGCTCTTAACGCGGAGCTACAAAGCGCATCCCGGGGGGCTCTTATTCCCGCTGCTACCCAAGGGACCCTCCAGTGCAACCGGCGCACAGGCACAGGAAGCTTTTTGAACCCAAAAGAGAGGCTCTGGGGCCAACGCAGCAGGCGTGAGCTCCAAACAAGGTTTTTTTTGTCCTCCCAAGCCCCGTGTTCGCTATCTGGAGCAGGGCAGAGGTGTTGGGAAATCTCTCTGGCTCAGTCCCCGAAGTTGCTCCATCGCTCGGAGCTGCGCCGGCAGATACGGCTGCACGGGCTCCGAGTCAGCCGCGGCCGGGCTGCCCCCTGCACCTCCACGCTGGCATTTTTAAAGCGTGTTTCTGCATGATATAGATAGGGGAGATGGCTGCACGGGCACAGATAGGTTTCCCCGGAGCCTTCCTGAAGCCGCAGACCTGCTGCGGTCCTTCTGGATGTGGCTTCTGCTGGTGTCCTGGGCATCGGGATGCATCTCCTTAAGCAAAAAAAGGACAAGGAGAAGGTGTCCATGAGCCACCCGAGCTCCATGCTCAAGCCCAAGGGAGATTATCGGAGGGGAAATGGGAATGAGGGATTTGGGAGGAGGCATCTAGCAGCCTGGAGGGATCTGAGACACCCTGGGCTGCAGTAGAGCCCTCGCAGCCCGAAATGGGGTAAGGGATCCCCTCTGCTTCCCAGGGAAGCAGCCCCTTGGGATAATTGCTCCAAGCAGAGCCCAATGCTGGGGCTGGTCCCTCTGCTCTGGGGAYGTGGTGGGGAGGAGTTTGCAAGGGACAAGTGGTCCAAACCAAAAGGCCAATTTGTCACCCAAAATGAGAAGGAGAAGGAAAAAAGAAGAAATCCCAGGCATCCTCATAGATCCCCAGCTCCACAGACCACCGATTCCAGGAATAACTGGGAAGGCATCGCATCCCCACCGCGTAAAAGCAATATTGACTGCACACGGTTAAGGGGAAACAGCCTGATCTCGGTGAAGGTAACCTCCTCTTCCTAAATGGTTAATCTCCAGCGTTAGAGCTGGTGCGTTAAAGGAGGTTTAGGACAATTTAATAGCCCATAAAACTTTATGGTCCCAGTTGAAATTGGAGTGATAACTCTGSAGCGTAAAGCTATACTTTGCTAAATGTCTCCCTTAGATTTTTTATTTTATTTTATTATTGGAAACTTAACATCTGCTACAGCAAAATAAAAGGGAACAATTTTCGCTGTTGCGAGACACGAGCATTCTGCTTCCCATCGTTCTGTTTATATGTTTATTGCTTAAAACTTTGGCATCGATATTATCCTTGATTATTGCAATTCCGAACACTTAAAGGAAGGAAGAGAACTAAGCCAAAATGAATCTGTGATCTGTTTAACCTGTGAGTAGAAGAGAAACCAGGAGGGTAATAGATTATGGACGTTGGGAAGGACACCTTGGTTTCCTTCTAGATTTCAATTTGTCTTCTGGTTGCTTGGCCAAATTTTGCCTGGAATTTTGCTGGAAGTCTGGTSAAAGGAGCTCCCGGCGCATCAGCCCTAGCACATCCCTAGGATCCCGCCCTGGATCCAGCCCTGGCCTTGGATGAGACATTCCCTCCTTCCCAAGACCATTCGTGCCATTAGGGGACCTGAATAGGTTGGTCCCTGAATTAGGGGCAGGGAACAAATCCTATCCCTTACATGCAGTCCCCTTAATTAGCGATTAAGCTGACGCAATACTGAAAGAAAAGCAAAATACAGATTTAATTAGTTGTATTTCATTGGAGTAACTCCAGGGAAGGCCCCTGCACTGCTCTCGGGCACAGGRATCGATCCTGAACCTCTATTTTCACTAGGAAGCAGCCAGGGCTGCGCCGTGAGCCGGCCCCGTGCCCGGGAAGCGGGATCGATATCCCGGAGCGCGTCCGGGTGTTCCCTGTCAATGTTAGGGAGCAGCTAATGGGCGCTGTGGGGAGAGGGCTCCCGTTGCTCAATTAACTMATTATCTTTTCAGCCGTTTGGAGTGGGAAGCGAGGGCAGAGCAGCGTTTGCCTTTGCCCTCCGTATCTCTGGGCAGCCCCTTCCTTTGCTCTGCAAACCCTTCCCATCAGGGCAGGGCAAGGGCTGCTTCTTTCCCAACTGGGCCAATATGCCCAAAATCCAACCTTCCTCCCCATGTTTTATTCCCACCATGGACGCCTCCCACCTGGATGCACTTAAATGACTTTATCCCTGTGCTCAGGAGACAGCGGGTCCCTGCGTGGCTTATTTAAATCCACCGGCCAGTTTCCATCCTGCCCCATCCTGCTTCTACCCCCTTCCACCACAGTGAGCCAGGGCAACCTCCGGAAAAGCGGGAATTTGGCAACGCTCTCCTGGCTTTTTCTTGGAAATGAGACCAAGTTCAGACCTGTAGTTGGTTCCCATCCCAGAGGCATCTCCCGGCTGCGGGGCCCAGAGCCCTCGGCAATGCTTAATGCTCTGCATCCGCTTTTCCAAAGGCAGATCCATCAGGTCCTGATAAGATCCGAGCGGGAGGACAGGGGGAAATTGCAGCCGTGCCCGGTGCTTGATCTTGCGCTGCTGAACCTGCTGCGTGGGGACGTTATCACCCAGCTCTAACAGCATCCTACTAAGCTCAGACCATGCAGCCCTGTGACCTTGCAGCACTCCATAGCCAGGCTATTTCCATGAAAAAGCTGGATTTTGGGAAATAGCCACCTATGGGCGGCTGGCTGTTAGCCAGACCYCACACTCACTCCCTGTTTCCTTGCTCCCAAGGCTGGTTCCACCAGCAAAGGGGAGCCAGGGGTGGCCCTCATGGACACACTGGCCACACTCCTCCTCCTCCTCCAGCAAATTGAAGCTGTAAATATCAATAACCTTTCCCTTCCCGGGCTTTTTAATGCCCTCTGATACTTAGGAACTATTAAGCGTGCCCATCATTACTAACCTGCGAAGTAAACGTGTCCTAATGGGCTGGCGAGTGGCGGCAGGGCCAACAAATCATTTCTAATGAATAGCACCTGGCACATCCATCACCCTTAAACGCCAAAGCAAATCCATCTGTGCTGGCTGCTGCAAAGAGCTGGGCAAAGCCCCATCTCCCTTTGATTTTTTTCCCTGAGTTTTGGGGGAATTTGGCTCATTGCACGGCCGTTCCCATGGTCCTTCTCCCCCATTTGCTGTCCTGCTCCCAACAACCTCCTGGATTTGGGATCTGGGCTCCTTTCCCAACCTTGACATCCTGGGAAAGTCCTGCTGGAGCTGTGGGCCGCAGGCACCAGTGAAGAGACTTAAGGGCTTGTTTATTTGTTATTTATTTAATTGCTTGCAGGAAATCAGYCGCGATGCTGCTGTTTTCCCCTGCAGAGAGGGGCCGACAGCCTTGACCGCTGCCCGCGCTGCGTCAGCAGCTCTCTGCTCCTCAAGAGGAAAAAACACATTTTATTTTTCTCCTCTCCATAAGGGTTTTGCTCCCTTTTAAGGAAGGRTCATGAGGAAGGAAGGATGGGAAGGAGGGAAACGAGGCAGCAGGAGCGTGGATGCAAAACGCGCTCCCCATCCATCGCATGTCGGGTGCCCGCGAGGAGGGTTGCGGGCAGCACGGAAGCAGCTTTCTCCCTCCTGTGACATCCTCTTCCTCATTTATGGCTTTATTTGCTTGCATTTGCCCTCCTCRAGTAGCTCGCAGGGCTTTCCCGAGCTTTGCAGGGCGTACGGAGGCATCTCCGCCTGCCCGCGAGGATGGGGGCGGGATGGATGGGGTGATGGATGGAGCCCTCTCCGAGATTAATAATCAAACCGGGAGCTTTGACCGGGACTCATGTGGAAAATGCGGCTTTGGAAGCATTTGTCCYCATCCCCAGCCACAAGTGGTGGTTTTTCTCCCATCCTTTGTTTCTTYCTTCCCTCCCTCTCCCTCCTTTGGCTTTCCTTGCCCCGATTTCACCATTAAAACCTTTTCCATCCTTCACCTGCTCCAAGTGGCTCCTGCTCCGCTCTGATTTACGCTTTGCTTATCTTGGGGAAATAATGACTGGATAATAARGAGCATGGAGTGGTTTTTCCAGACATGCCGGTCACCCCGACACATGGGGACGGGCTCCGAGCAACATCCTCAGCCTTGCCATGGGGTTGGGAYGTATGGATTTACCTGCTGTGCTCTCTATAGGTACACGTGGCTGCACCGCTCTGGCTTTCCCGGCACCTCCAAGAACGTCGTCTTGATGGATTGACGTTAATTTTAGGGCAAGAACCTGCTGTTTGCTGATGTGGTGGGGAAAAGGGGCCATTTCTGTTGCCAAGGAGCTATTTTCAAGCCTAACAGAGACACAACTTGGACAGCAAGGGCGCAGCTTGGGGAGAAAAGCGCGCGTTTTGGAGCAGGGTTTGCACGGAGGAGCTGGGAGAGGAGCTTAGAGGGGTCCAGACTGCAGGGCTTTGCTTCAAAATGAGCTCTGCCAAGGGCACAACGCAGGATCAGACCCTGGGAATGGGATTTGACCCCCTTTCCACCTGCACTGGGAAYGCCAGAGCTTTTTCCCAGGTGTACCCAGTAGCCTCTGGTACCCATTTCCAACAAATATGCCCYAAAAGAGACAACCTCATTTGATGCAAAGAGAAAGGAGAGCATGGAATCATCCTGCAGGAGGGATAGCAGAGTCCCTCCTRGCCTTAAGTAATCACAATACATATGCGTGTATATATTATATATATATGTATTTCTCCAATTGCTTTCGCTGGCTGCTGCCACGGAGCAGCGGCGTGTAAATCCGCCGGGAATGGGGCGGGATGCCGGGTTATTCACCCCTGGGCTCCGGCACGGAGCCAGCCCTTGGCACCTCCGGCAGCCCCTGCGCCCGTTCCCCGCTCGGGCTATAAATACGCGGGTTTGGCACCGCGTATTCCTGTAAGTGATGTCACCGCCGGGAAGTTACTTAGCAACCGTGGAAAATGTTTTGGAGGCTCTAATTTTGCAGTATGGTAAAATCGTGTGTTTCTGCGGTGCAGCTAATCAGCGCGCTGGCGAGGCAGCCGCGATGATCTCATTTTCTTCATCATTATTTTATGTGAATTGGGCTTTTAGCGCTAAAGAGGCCACAAAGATTTAATTCAAAAATGCGATTGCTTTATGTTTCCAGGGTGTCATTAACACGGCATCTACGCAAATAACCATGGTAACAAACTGGTAATTAGTACATATATGGCACTTATTATTAATACGGAAAYAGGACAAGTTCCAAATCAGCACAGATTACAGTACATTATTACCATAGTAATTACCTGCAGTAACACACACAAATTGAACTAAATGGCCAATTGAACTAGAGTGAATGGCTTTTTATTCCAGTCCCTAAATAATGTGCATTCTTGGCTGAGTAGTTCAAGGTAAATAAAACGGGTTTAAATTTACTGCCAACTTTTTATTCCCCTTTGCTGGGGAAGGGCGGGCGTCGAGACCTGCTCCTTGCACACACAGAGTGATGATTGTGCGGACCCAGCTGCTCCCGACTCCCACGGGAGGATAAAAAGGGTGTAGGTTTTTAGTCCCTGCTTTATTAGGGGGGTTATTTCTGTGGGTGCAGCYGTGGTGCAGTGGCCGGGTGACTGGGGGCCTGAAGTCAGCGCTCRGTTTCCAGGTGCTTTTTTGGAGGGGGCAAAAGAAAGAACATCTGCATTCGGAGGAAAGAAACTTTTTAAAAGTAATCGGCTTTATTAAAATCACTGAAAAACAGGGTTTGACCCAACTTTTCCCCCAGTCAGAGCCCTCGGCGTGGAAGCATGGGATGCACAGCCAAATGCAGCAGGCAGGATGGTCCAGTCGGAGCCRCGAAGCAGCTTCCAACAGGAGGGAAACTCCAGATGGGAAGTGCTCATGGGCAGCAGGTCCTGCAGGTGCATGCTCCAATACCTCTTTTTCCCAGTTTTTCCTGGATCTTCCTTTTTCTCCAGGCGAGCRTTGCTATTTCCCCTGCTAATTCAGCCAGAAGCAGGCCTGGAGCTCAGGGGAGGACCCGGCACACACAGATTTCATCGGATCCCAAAGCGAAATCAGCCTCTATTTACAGCCCTTATCCACGCGCTTCCATCGGGCGCAGAGAATCACTGCTGCYTTATTGGCTCCGTCTTTCCCTGAGCTTTACCTTGCTCAATGCATAAGAAAATTATTATTTTAGCAGGTGAGTGCTTAATTGCGTCTCGCTGTATTTGCTTTGGCTCATGGAGCACGGAAAAATCTGCTCCTATTAACAGCTCTCCATTTAACGTGGCTCCTGATAAAGCCAAATTGCCTCTAACTGAGTTTTCTGCAATTCCAGGTGATTTGGCTGCAGCAGCACTCCGCGAGCTTCCCACCGGGATAGGGATGAGCTTCTCATTGGAATAAGGACAAGATTCCCATCAGGATGGGGAGCAACGTCCCATATTGGAGCCCCGAGCAGGACATTGACTCCCACAGAGCTGGGGTGCAACATCCCACTTTTCCTGAACCCCCATGACTTTTTTCCTGGCCCCTCCGTGCCGGCTCCGGGCTGTTGTGCTGCTGTTGCCATGACATCTCCGGTTGTTGCTATGGATTAATCTTATTCCCTTTTTTTTGTTTTTTGCTTATTTTTATGTATATCCTGGGAACACGGTTGCTTCATTGGCCCTGCAGGTCTGACGGGCATCTCCACATCTTCCCTACAGTTCGAGGCCACTTGCATCTCCGGTGCCTCCATATGAAATGGGGAGAGCCAATCCATCCTTGCGTCCCTTTCCTGAAATTATCCCTGGAGTGACCTTGTCCCGCTACTGCTTTGCCCTGGGCTCAGCCAAAGGGCAGGAGCCCTGATGCTCTAAGGAATATGGACACAGCAATGGGTATTTTCCCTTCCATAATTAATCTCATCCTCATCCTGCCGTCTCTTCCAATCTATAGGACCCAAATATCCCTTCCAATCTATAGGACCCAAATATCCAAGGAAGTTTCGACACTTCCTTGGTTGCACACATCCAAGTGGGGTCGGTGACATCACGGAGACAGCAGCAAACCCAAAGTCCGTCTGCCGGGATCCGGGAACGCTTCTTGCTGATCCACAGCTGGTGGGGCCTTTAATTCCACAGGGGCCGAGGGGCATTCCAAGCATAACATCCCGCCGCCTCGCCACCGCCAGACAACGCGTCTTTTATTAGCCCAGGAATGTATCTTTAATAAACCCGAGGCCTCGCGCTTGTCGGAGGGTGTCGGGGACGTTTGTGGCACTGCCCTGCACCGCTCGTTGTCCCCACGTGTCCCCTGGCAGCTCCGGCGGTTTGACCCCAATGGGCAGCAATTTCCTTAATTTCCCCCCAAAGTAGTGGAGAAAAGTGGAATGGGGCAGGGGAGCTGAAGCACCCTAGGGTTTGGGGAAAGAAATTGCAAGAATGGGTTGGAAAATGCTGC
The DNA here is from genome assembly GCF_003342845.1 of Nothoprocta perdicaria. NCBI lineage: Eukaryota > Metazoa > Chordata > Aves > Tinamiformes > Tinamidae > Nothoprocta > Nothoprocta perdicaria. The sequence continues at coordinate 2,975,577 of NW_020455865.1, forward strand.
TAGGACTGTACAATCCCAGTTAATTCAGCAAGTYTGGGGTTTATTCGGGCTCTTCCTTTGCCCAGGAAAGACGATGTGGAAGCAGCAGTAACAAATCCCCCGCTCCATCCCCACACCTTTATTTACCCGGTAGAAATTCCGGCTGAAGAAGTGCAACATTTCCAGCGTTTTGGGATCCCTGGAGATGGATATTGGCTTTGATCGCTGCGCAGGAGCCCCTGGGGCCGGCAGACGTGCGACCCTGGAGATTTGTCCTGTTGATCAAGTGCATGCGGAGGCCGGATCCAACCGTGCACCGAGGATAAACCCTCATCAGGAAAAGGGCGATTGGCAGGTGGGTTTGTAGGTTATTGGGTTTGAAATATATTTTATGTAATATACATATTCTATACATACGTATATAATATATACATCATTCTATGTTTCTTTTCCTACCTGTGGGGCTGATAGAAAGCAGAATAACTTTCCAAATATTCTTCCCGGCTTCCAGCTCCCCGGGGGAGGCACCGCACGGTGCTGACCCCCCTCCAGCCAGCAAAAAGGGACATTTCCAAYGGCTGGATCTGATAGCCCTGATTTCTTCGGCTCTTTCTCCTTTCTTCTTCGGAGGGGGAAATTATCCAAGGTTTCCAAATCTGAGCATTTTCTGCGCCTGCAAAATGCAGCCGGGAGCATCGTGGGGAGCAGCGGGGAGGCGCCGGGAGAAGCGCCTGGGGCCCTCRGAAGACGTTTGCAGCTCCCAATTAATCTCATTAGTTTGGGAGTGGGTGGAGGGGCGAGGAGGCGGGGAGGAGAAGCGGGAAATAAAAATAATTTCACGGGGAATTTTCCTTAATGACTTCTTAAAAAACACGTAATTGAAAGCGTTGCTGGTGGAGAATGCGCTAATAGCTGCAAAGTTGGCCGAGGGGAGATGTAAGAAACGCTGCTCATCAAGCTCCTTGTGCCGGAGAGCTCCTGGTGCCGGTTCCCTGYGGTCCCTGGGTACCGCCTGTGGTGACATGGGGACACCCTAGAGTGGCCTGAGCCATGGGGAGGACAGGGCACGAGTGGCTCTGTCCATTGCGCTCAAGGAAGGATGGACCTAGATGGACCTGCTAGACCTTCAACCATCTGCAGATGCCCCATTCTTACAGCCCAGGGCCACCAGGCGCTTTTTCCCTTGGGAAAAAAAAAAAGGAAATTTGGCTTCTGAGCCAAAGAGCTCCCCTTTTTACTCATTAGCAACCCCAAACTTGCTTGCATTTCTCGGAGGTGTCCCCAGAGCACGTACGAACCAACGAGCTCCTGGAGGACATGGGCAGGCTCCTATGGRTCTTTGCACCTTGGTTGCCTCCACTTGGGCCACCCTACTTGGATTCGCTCCAGGAGCCTTGATCATTTTGGGAAGAAACCCAAAATCCCTGGAAATCGGTGCTCCCACAGCCTCATGGGCTGGGGCAGAGATGTGGTAAAACAGCGAGCGAGCAGAGGAGAAACTCAAATAAAAAATGTTCAGCTCTTAAGAGCAAACTTTGCACTAGCTGCAGATTTTGACCTTGTGTTCTCTCTGAGGAACACACAAGGCAAGGAGGAGGATCGCGTTATTTTGCCCGAAATTTGGCATGGATCAACCCCCCGCTGCTCCCGGCTCCCGAAATGAAGGGCTCTGAACAACACGCATTTCCGGAGGACGAATTAAGCAGCGAGCCGCGGGACCGGCTGCGTTTTGGGAGCTGTTTATTTGTCCTCGTGGCTGCTCGAGGAGGAATTGCACAAGGACTTATTAAATGTTAACCCCGCGTTGTGCCCGGGCAAACACAGCCCGTCGCGGCCGCGATAAGCRGCGGGTGCCGAGCTCCGGTCCGTGTTCCGTGCGCTCCCTTCCCTCTGGGGCTGCCGTCTAGTTACCGGTTGCCGATGGATTTCTGCACGTTTTTGGCGTTATCCTGCTATAAGTTTGTTATAAGATACTAAGGAAGCCCTTGGCATCCGCCAGGGTGAGCGTGATCCTTTATTCCTTTGGTATGGAAATGCAAGGGGGAAACCATGGGAAGGGTGAGGAGATCTGAGGCCCGACCTGCTGCAAGAAGCGGGCTGTGTCACCCTGAGTCACGTCCTGGGTAGGTCTGGGGACAAGGACCTGGATTCAGGTGCCACGACCAGTGKCCCCAGCAAACGGGACCAGAGATTCCCCCCTTGCCCGTGAACACAGAGCCCTGTGCAACACTGGTGCTAGGATGATGCCATCCAGGATCTCGGACAAAGGTACCAAGGAGACTGATCCGAATTAACCTCAGCCCCTGTCCCCTGTGACGTCCAGTGCCCCAGGAGCATTTATGTAGCTCTGCTCTCTTGCACGGCCCGAATCGAGGGCTGAGGCCGGGCGCTCTCACTCCTGGAGTGGCCCCTGCTGCCTGGGACCCCATTGGGGAATGGGATGGAGCCCTGGACACAGGGCGCTCAAAGTGGATCCCTGGCAAGGAGAAGGACCCGTGCATTGCAGAAATCACCTCCAAACCCGCGTTGTTCCCCGCTCCCAGCTGGGAATGTTCAGAGGAGCCCAAAACACAGTGCGTTCTCACCCTCGGGCCCTTGGAAAAGGACTTCCACAGAGGACTTCCAGAGGCTGCTTAGGGGGAGGCTTTTGCCATTTTTTGCTTTCTCCTGCAGGAAAGCCCTGCAGTAGCATCCCTGCTTGTTTGCGCACACACATTTGGGGATAAAAAAGGCTCTTTTGGCTTCCAGACAGGTGGCAAGGGCGCCCGGGGCGTCGCTCCAGGAGCAGGAGGCAGCGGCCACACGGGAAGGAGCCGGCAGAGCAAAAGTCACCTTCACATTCGGGGGCTTTTTTCCATCCAGAGGATTTATCCAACGCGGTTTCAGTCTCTGGAGCTCATCTGGAAGATGCCACGGAAAGCGTCCCCRCGCTTCCGAGGATGGAGTTTGACACTGCGGGGATCCGCAGGCAGCGAGGAGCCTCTCGGTTAGTGTCATATCTGATAACAGCTAGTCAGGCTCCTCTGGGCACCGTTCACATCGGATCTCCATCCGTCTCCGCTGCTTTTTGCATTATCGATGCTACGTCCCCATGCGTRGGCACAGCCGCGCAAGCGCTCGGCGCTCCCAAATTTAGGAATATGGGGAATGGGAAGGGGTTAAAGAGGAAAATGATGGCTTGGGGACCATGCAGAAAAGCCCCAGGAGGTCCCAAGTCGGTCTGGGGAGCCCAGGTTTACACCGGTGGAAAAAGGGGGTCTGGGATTTGCAGCAGAAGCCGGGGCCATGCGCATCCCATGCTCCCGCCTGGGAGCATGCACAGGGAAAGACGGATTGCTGCTGCTTTGCGGCATAAATCACCCGCCTCGCCGCACTCCAAAGTAGCATTTCCAACCTCAGGGTGCTAATAGGATCCAGCAGGAGAGCGAAACGCCGGCTAAGTAGCAGGCGCTGTTTGGAGAGGGCAGCGGAGCTGATCCGCAGCCCCGGGGCGCGCGGAGCAATCCCGGGGCAGAGGTTAAAGAGTTCAGGAGCACTTGGGGAGGCTTAATTGCCCCAGGCCTCTTGCAGGCGGCAAGATGGATGTGGAGCGGGGCCGGGGGCAGCGCGGGGGCAGCGCCGGCCCCCTCCAGCCCATCCCCSCCACAGCCCAAAAACCACAGGTTTGCCCCCAAAACACTACGGGACTTAAAAGTGGGGGGGAGGTGGCTACTGCCACCTCTCTCCTTCATTTCCACAGCATGGTTTTTTTTTCCCCCCCTTTTATTTTCTCTCTTTTCAGCTTTCAGCAGTGTTTGGTGCTCCGCCCAAGGTATTTCTCCTAGAATAACATTTTTCGTAGAGTTTTGACCTTTTTTTTTTTTGACACACATATGAATGTCATCAATAGCTGATATTTTGCTCAGAAAATGACATTTGAACGATTTTTTTTTCTTTGCTTCCCCCCCCCTTTTTTTTTTTTTTAATTTTTAACCCAAACAAAGTTAGCGATGGAAATACCTCCCCCGTTTGCGGCAGGGCCAATTTCCCCACAGGCTCCMCGGTGACAAAAGCACGAGCTGGCTCTGCGGACACATGCGTTTAATAGCCGGCCTTCCCRCGAGCTCCCATGGGAGCCGGAGCCAACACTGGGAATGGGCATTGCTGCAGCTCCCCATTCCCATGGGGACGCAAGCGGAGCGCTCCCGAGCCACCCCCCACAACCAAGAGGGGCCCCGATAGCTCCAAGGCTCCACCGGGAAGCGGCTCCAGGGCCCCACCGGGAAGCAGCACCGGCTCCCGGGAGCCCTCTGGGGATGAGGAGGGGATGGACGAAGGCCTCAGYGCGAGCTGCTCAGCAAGGACCACGGATGCCCTCTCGTGGGAAGAGCATCACTCGGCCACCCCCGTGCCGGGGCGCACGGACGGGCCACGCAGAGCCCCSCCATGCCGGGGGGCAGCGCTCAGAGGAGGAGGAGGAGGAGGAAGAGCGCGGCGAGGAAGGGCGCGAGCAGCAGCGGGCGGGCGCCGCGGGCCGCCCCGTTGCACAGGTCGCCGGCGCAGCAGTGGATGCGCACGCCCGGCAGCTCGGGCTGCTGGCAGTGGCGCGCGGTGGCACAGCCGCTCGTCAGCGGGACGCCCAGCACCACTGCAAGGCGAGGGGAGAGCGCCGTGAGCACCCGCTCCGCTTCCCGTCCCGCCGTCCCGCTCCCCCGGCACTCACCGCTCTCCGTCTTAAGGCAGAAGCGGTGTCGGAAGCCCTGGTGGGAATGGGAGCACGTGATGACCTCGGGCTTGGAGCAGCCCRTGTCCACGTACCGCGTGCCCGCGATGATGTTGCAGCCGTAGCACCGGAGGCCCGAGGCTGGAGGGAAAGCAGAGGGAACGCCGCTGGGTTCTTCCCTTTGGGGAAAAYACAATAAAACCCCTCCTGGCTCTTCCCCGGAATGCCACGGGGGCAACTTGGCTGAGTTGCATGGAGCATTGGGGTAAATTCTGCTCATTTCCGAGGCTAAGGATGCAGGATCTTGTCCCGACAGAGGCCACCGCAGAGACCCGGGAGCTGCCGGACAGTGCACCCGGAGCAGGGCTGGAAGCGGGAGACGCACCCGGAGCCACTCGCTGCAGCACCGAGCCCCTTGCACCAAGCACCCTATGCTGTTTCCTTGCTTTTCCACGATTTTCCTCTCAGAAACCTGGATGTCAAGAGATGGGAGCTAAACAGCTCAGGAAAGAGATGCTATTCCTTGCTTTCTGCTCTGCATGGGCACAGCCCCCCTGGCTGCAGGACAAGGTGTCCTGCCCATGGGTGACACTTTGGGGACACGTCCTGGGCAGGGAAAAGGGGCAGCCCGGGCTCATCGGAGGGGTCTCATCCTGTCCCAAAGCCCTGTCTGCGTTCCCAGGGGGGCAGATGGAGCCCAATGTCCCCATTGTGCCCCCGAATGCCCACCGCACCGAGACCTCCGGGTGCTGCCACGTTGCAAGAGATGCCTGGTGGTTTCATTTGCAAGATTTGCTTTGTTTTTCCCCCCAGAAGTGCTCCTGCTTTTATCCCAGGGTCTATGAAAGACGCAAAAACGTCCCTGGAATATGGGAGATGGAGCTGCCTGGACGCAGCCGTGTCCACGTACCCGCTTGGGGCAGCTCCTTCCCAGCTCCATGGCCACAGCCGGGAATTGCTTCCCCTAAATCAGAGCGGGAATTGAGCCACTTTCCGAGTTTCTCACAAGGAACAAGCCAGCTCCACAGGCTGCTCACCTGGGCCCTTGGCAGAGCCGAAGGCGACCGCAATCCCTGCGGTTATTAATCAAGTAACAAAAAATGACACCAATTTCCCTCTTTTTTACCCACTGCCGCCTGGGCACAACGCAGCAGCGTCCCCCAAAGCCCCTGGCACGGGGCTCCCTGACCCCACGCAACACCCTTCAATCCCCCCCGGACCAGCAACAAGCATCACGAGACGGGTTTGGGCACAACTCACCCTCCGGCAGGACGAAGACCACGGTGAGCAGCGGGAGGAAGGCCTGGGCGCCGCCGGGCGCCCGTCCCGCCAGCATGGGGACCCCGCGGGATGCAGCGGCCGGACCCCCCGACCCCCAGCTCTTCCCTCCAAATCCTTCCCCGCGTCCAGCACCGATTCCYGCTGTCTCCAGGGCTCTTCTCCTCCTCTTCCTCGCCGCTGCCTCTCGCCCGCGCGCGGCCACGAGCTCCTCTGCGCTCCCCTCGGTTATTTCTGTCCTATTTCCTCTGTCCGCGGTCGCTTCCCATTAATACCACCGCGCAGCAGCTCTTGGAGAGAAATTCTCCCTAATCAAGATTTAGTTTTAAATCCACTTCGAAATCCTCTAATTCAGTTGGATTAGGCAGAAGGGGTTTGGGGAGATGGATTTTTTTACAGTTTTTTTTTTTTCCTCTTTCTTTCCTCCCTTCTTCCTCTCCGAGTGGCTCCATCTCCACAAAGGGACCYGGGTGACACTATTTAAAGAGAATAGGAATAATTTTATTGAAGAGAAGCAGCTGACCGCTCTTAAATCCATGAGAGGAGCGGGGCTGGCGCAGCTGCAGCAAGCACCGAGGACAGAGGTACGTTGGGCTCCGTTTGGGGCATTCGTGCAGCAAAAAGAGGCTGTTTCACAAAGCAGAGGTGCAAAGGGGGCTGCCCCCAGCTGCAGCATCAGCTCCAAAGGGGCTCCGGACAAGGCAGCTCCGGGATTTGGGAAGGGGCCGCGGTCCTGCTGCAGCTCCGAGCCCGTGGGATCAGCTATGGGGAAGCCCCCGCGCACTGTTTGGGTCACCCATGGGACCCCCAAGCACCTTCCCATCCTCTCGAGCTCCCCCTCAAGCAACGTCGGGGCTCCGAGCGGCGCTAATGGGACTTAGGGAGCTAATGCTTACTAATGAGAGCGTGCGCCCAAACGGGTGGGATTAAAAAATTAAAATGACAAAATAAGCTGCTTAGGTCGGCCCGGCCAGCAGCGCCCCGGGCACCCGGAGCCGGGATGGGGCTCGGACACTGTCCTGATTGGCACCATCCTGCCCATGGATAAAGGAAGAGCTCTGAGCGCCCCATCCCGCCGCTCCGGGTGGTCGCAGAGAGGTTTGCTGCCCTGTTTCCCAAGGGAGATGGAAGGGATGAGGTCTCAGCACAACGCGTGGGCACCAGCCCCGTGGCCAGTGATCTCCTGTCGCTCCTTCCATGACAAAACTCCATTCAATCCTTGGAAGCAAGGATGCTCTGAGCAGCTCCCCAGCCTGCACCGCATTCGGCCCTTGGGAAACCRATTGGGATGATCATCAGCTTCGTTAGTGAGCTCGCTCGTTAGTGCTTCAGCGGGAGGATGAGCGGGGGCACCTGCGGCACAGGAGGGGCCACRGCAGAGCTGCTGCAATAACCACCCACAGCATCTCGCTTGCTCCAAAACACTGTGATTATGGCTCAGGTCTAACAGAGAAAGCTCAGGGAGAAGGGATGAAATGCAGCATAGAGGATTGATTTAAATGCAYGGATAAAGCATAGGGTTCAACGAGCTGCAGGAACTTCTACTCCCTTGATAAAGCCATCGGAGAGGCCGCACGCAGGGAATCGAAGCCGTCGTCCCTTCCCTTGCCGATGATGCGGCGTCTCCGCGTGCAGGGCTCCGGGCACCGCATCTGATCCGGCGGCTCCATCGCTGCAGGGAAGCCGAGCCGGTGATCCCGAAATCCCAGTGCATCCAAGCGAGGCAGAGGATGCACAATGTGCCACACCAGGTTACAGCTGGTGCTCCAAGGGTCCTGGCAACGGCTGCAGCTCCTGGATTCAGCACCTGCTCCCAGGCAGACAATCCCTTAGGAAGAGGCTGGAGAACACTGCAATAACCCCCCAATGTCTCTGCTCAGCTTCTTGCACTGGGTTTTTTTTTTTTTTTTTTTTTTTTTTTTTTTTTTTTTTGGCTGCTGCTGCTTTTGGAAGTTTGCCCAAGTTTCGCTTGGTTTTGTTCCTTTGGAATGCAAAAGGGAAGGGCCTTGAAAAGAAAAATAGAAATATAAAAGAATCCCTAACCTGCCTCTTTGAGGCTGCCACTTCTGGAGCCAGCGTATCCTTAACTTGTCATCAGCTCTGATGCAATTTTCTCACCYGCCCGGGCATGGGGCACCAGGATCCCGTTAGGGAAACAATATTCCTCCCCTGATGAAGGAAAATGTGATTAGCAAATCCCCCCAGRCACTCCTGTTCTCACTTAAACCTCCGGGATACCACGAAAGATGGATAAACCCCACGCAGATTAGACGGTTTTGCCTGCAAATCCTGCTTTAGGGCTCATCCCTGACAGGGGACACAACTTATTGCATGGCACTGGTGTCCCCRCAGCAGACGAGTCGCTGTGCGAGCAGAGAGGCTGGGTGCACATGCGCATGGCCCAGCGTTGCGGCACCATTGCAATGACAAAATGCAACAAGGGAGGGATTTGCCTCCTTGCATCTGTAGGACCTCCCAGGGTCTGGACAGCCCCTTCCCTCYATGCAAAATGGGAATGTTGCATGGSTGYCCCTTACGCAGCAGCAATGCATGCAGCTCCACTTCTCCATGTTCTCCTCATCCCGACCCCCTCACTCACCTTTCCAACCTTCCCAGTCTTTTCCCAGGCCAAGGATACGGAAGAGCCCCCGGGCAGCGAGGGCTCCCTTCCGAGGCGGGACTCGAACTCACAACCACGGGAACCGCCTCTCGGCCRCCATTGATAGCGAGGCGGAAGCGAGGCAGTAGTACCCCCCCCACCCCATCCTGCCGACGTTTAAGTAAGGCTAAGCGTGCTCGCTGATTGGGTACGCGCTGACTCGCCGAGGGCGGGGAAAGCGGGAGGGCGTGCTCAGCTCCCGCCCCGTGGGAGGGCGCGGCCGAAGGGCTGCCACTCCGCGTTTTGATTGGATGAGAGAGATGAATATATTAACCTCGCAGCCCAAAGCACATTTTTAGCCGAATTTCGTGAACTTTTTGCGATCAAAATGGCTATATGCTCAATAGAACACTATAAACAGAGAAGAATAGGTAACGATCACCGAAAGGAATGCAAAAATAAAGAAGAGGATATTCACCCTATTCTAAAGATGGAAGGAATAGTGGAGATATAAAAGGCACTGGAGCCCAAACTCATTCCGTGTTGTATGAAAGGAGAGAAGGTTAGCACTCCCCTTGATAAGGATGGAAGAGGTCCTCGTGGCCTATACAACACGCATAYGGTTAAGGCACTGCCACCTACTTCGTGGCATCTAACCATGTTTTTTTCCTTTCCCCTCTTCACACAGACTACAGTTTCTCCTACTTTCACCCTAAAAGGCTCCTTTTCCACTTACAGATTACTTTTTTTTTCATACCAAGTCGCGATGACAAGCCACTCCCGAGTCCCATGAAGACAACAGGGTGTCTTGTGTCACAGCAACTTTCGTTAAAGAGCCTGGGTGCCAACATACCTCTTTCCCTCTGCAGGATTTAACATACTCCAAACACCAACAGGCTGYGCTTAGCAGAGCTAGAAGTGACGTCTCTGCTATTTCACAGGGGCAAACAAGCCCAACCATCATAAAAACTGTGCTTCAGTGCACTGCACACTTTAAGGGACTAGGTAATTCTGGCCCCGCTGCCAGGCAGGAAGGCAAGGTAGGATTGTAACTAACTGGAGCTCAGAACTTTAGGTCTCAGCATGATTATTCCCACATACGGTAATAAAAACTTAAAAACTTCTTTCCCTTCAAGGTTGTGCAGTTTGAGGAGCACACAGCCAGCAGCAAAACGCTGAAAGCACTAGAGAGACTCATCTGCTCAGGGTCTGCTGCAGCAAACTGAACCTACATGGAAGTGCCTTGCTGGGATAAAGCATCAACTCTTCTGTTTGTGAAGATGCACAGCTGCAGCTTGTGAGTTAGAAGGTTCACTAGACTGGGCAAGAGACTTGAGAAGCTGCACGAGTTATCTAAAAAAGTGCAAGCAGTTCCAGGGTGAGATACAGTACACCTAGAGATAGGAGCTTTTCCTGGTGATAAGGAAAAATACTCAAAGGAGACTGGTATTAGCAATAGGCAGCTTAGCATGCCCACGTGAACTCTTGCTTTTTTATTTAAAACAAAAAAAAATGTACCTCATGGTATAATATTAATGAGCAGCTGTCCTCCTTAAAGGGAAAAAAAAAAAAAAAGGAGGGAAGCCCCTGTATGGCAGGAGAAATTTATACTACAATGACATTGCAGGTCCTAGCAAAGGCCTGAGGGCGATACCAAAACAAAGCAGCATTGTTGAACAGTCTGTGAAGTCTTAATTAGTAAAAGCTGAATCCTGCACTATGAATGAGAGGACCCTACCCGGTCTGTAGGCAGGYAGAGCAGCAGAATTCCTTTCCCCTTTGCTAAAGGTCGCTGGAAGGCTTTGTACTGATGTTGCCTCAGCTGAGGACACCCTCACTTCAATCTTCTTACTTTCTTTAAACAAGTTTTGACTGGAATTATGCTCTTCTTTTCCTTCTTCTAAACAGATGTAAGTAGCACTCCATTTCTCCTTCCTTAAGAAGCACTTCCTTCTAAAGATGTTTTAAAAGAGGCTTCCTGGGGCACAGACACTTCACATTAGTACACTCCTACCACAAGCATACACATAAAATCCCACCTTTTTATTATGGCATATGGTACTTGTTGCGATGTGTAAATACCACATGAGTATGACAAAAGGGRAAAGAAATACCAATGCCGAAATAGATACAGAGTCATGCCATTATCAATACAGTTTCATACGATGGATTTTCAAAATACAAAAGTTTGGCTTGTTTTCTTTTTACATGGAAATAACTTTACAGTGTTCTGTGATCTTGCTTTTAATCCAGAGGAGAAAAAAATTAAAATATGCTGAGAACAACTACAAGCAGGAATCATTTTAATGGTTAACAGAAGAACTGTAACTTTGCTCTAGAACAGGATCTATTAAACACACGTAACAAGAGGTAAGCAACTATACAGAAGGTAAGAGGAGATTTCACCATAGGAGGCAAGTCAAGGGCAGGAAGGGGGAAAATCTGGAACTGCATGGTTTTATTTGGTCACAAAGTTTGAGCTGAGTGTTTAAAATGAAGCACCCTTAAAGATGCAGCACTCCTATTTAAAACAATACAGAAACATCCAATAGACTAGAACCTACATTCTGAAAAATAAAAAATAAAATAAAAAAAATAGACATTAAAAAAAAAATCCACGTATCTCTAGGCTCATGACTTAACTTACTGTTACAAAGCAGACTGGCAGCTCTTCCTTAAGCAGCAACAGTGCCTAGAAGTAATGCCACCAAGAAGTACAGTATCTTTGGGGTGTCCAATAGAAGGCTGACACTTCTAACACGTTGTCAGAATGATCCATTTGTCTGCCAAAAGATTAGGCAAGAGGAGGAGACACTGCATCTTTTTTTTTCTACCACGTGGCCCAGCTCTAGCAAAGAGCTAAGACGTTTTCTTTGGGCCAAGACTAACAGAAACCACTTTTATTAAATATTCTTCAGCTTTCCGGCCAAACTGGATTTTTTATTCTCATGTGGATTTTAGTATTTTTTTAAAAAAACAACTTTTCCTGACAGTCTCTAAAGTGATACTGGAGCGTTTAACAGTCACTCTTCCACAGTTTAATTGTTTTGTCGTTTTCTAGTGCCGCTGATGCAATGATGTTTTCTGTTGGGTGACAAGCTGTTGAGATAACAACATCTAAACAAAAAGAAAAGATCCATAAATGTCATTATTTAGAGAAAGGATAAGGTGCTTCATAGTAGGCATCTGATTTCATAAAATGAGGGCTTATTGCTGCTACATCTTAGCACAGCATAGCCAGTGGATTGCATCCCTATAGTAGAATTATAAATACATTATTTATAAATATTTGATGGCTTTTGCTTCTCAAGATGATGAAACAATCACTACCAAAAAGCACGCTCTAAGTGGGCTCCCCACGTTGAGAGTAATCTTTGAAAAATGTTTGATACATTACAAAAAGTGAGAACTCTCTAGGTATTAGTTCCTGCTTACTGGACAGCAAAGCCCTTGGAATATTCAGACACAGTTCGCAAAAGGCCACTTCATTTTTTTAGGTACATTTACAAACAGTTGATCACAGCATTCCCTGTCAGATGTAACTGCATCTCCACCAAAGTGACATGTCAAGCTGGCATTTATCCTTCCAAGAGCTGAAGCTTTGGAAGGTACTAATAAGCCATTTAAGGTCACTAGCATCATAAGTAATTTAAGGATCTTGATCAACTCCAAACTCCAAGAAATTCTTTTGTAAGATGGTGTCAAATTCAGAGAAAAAAACTGCATGGCACTAAAAAAAAAAAAATTATAAAAAGGGAAGAACTTCTAGGGTTCAATTAAACTTGTGATAATAAATAATTCAAAGAGTGTGACAGTCAACACTAAATATCAATAAGCAGTGCTAAAGCTAAGCCTCTTAATAACAATAATAGTAAACACAAAAGCCTCTTTCATACCTGTGTGACCTTGCAATTTCTGTACAATCTCCTTTGTCTGAAGGTTCCAAATATAAACCAGGTTGTCTTCTGATCCGGACACAATCCACTGAAAAGAGAGAGAAAAAATAAGTTATTTTGATCTTTCTTCTCAGAGGTATCTAAGCGCTATTACTGAATATTTTACATTGTTTTCATATTAAGAGCAACTTCCAACCTTTTAGGGCCGACTTTCTAAGTGTTTTATTCCACAGCACTATGATATATCTTTGAACCAGGACTTTCAAAGGCAGTTTCTATCCCCGAACTAGGTTCCTCTACAAAATTCTACCATTGCTAGTTCACACAGTAGCCATCACTTCTATTTAACTGAACACTATTCCTTTTCTTTCAAGGCAAATCCATTTTTAGATGAAAGGGTAGAGATGTTTATGAACCAAACTATCAGGCAAGATTTGCATTATCCTTATCTCCCACGGATAAAAGTAGTAAGAGTATGTTTTTTATTACTAGAAGCAATTGAAATAAGTACTAACCTTTCCACCAGTAACAGAGAAATTTGCAAATATGCAGTATTTCTCATTTTTGTGTCCCGTGTAGGTCTTCAGGCACTGGAAGAGAACAGCCACAAGATGTAAAGTACAACTGGGAATTAGTTCTCTCACTGCTAAGCACAAACTCCCTTGGTAGCGTAGATTAAATATCTCTGCCCATGTTTCCCACCATGCCAATGTATCTAGGGGATGTGGAAGTCATCTCTGTCCTAAAACACTAAACAGTCATTGGAGAAAAGGAAGTAAAGCCTTAATTTGCCACTTCCCACAGAGAAAGAGAACAACGTCAATTTACTGTTCATAAGATGTTATTCACAAATACAACTTTACTCAGCATCACAGAGCTTGGCAAAAGCATGTATTCTTTTTCCTCCAAAGGCATGTTTAGTCTCCTTTATTAAAGACAATACTACTTCTTCATATGGTATTGATAAAATGTTGAACAATTTAAAAAGCATATACAAAAGCCCAGTCTGCTACAATCTTAGTTAGAGCTTCATAGTGAAACAGAATTGTTTTTTACCTTTCCTTTGCTGTAGTCCCAAAGTTTAAGAGTGCTAGAAAACAGAAGATAAACCTTTTAGTTATTGGATTTTTTTTTTTTAATTCATGTGACAACTTTCTGGTTACAAAAAGGGCATCTCCTAAAGCCTCCCTGGGTCACTGTAGCCTGGTTTTGAAGGTAGCTTTATTAACAACACAGCATCAAGTTTTACTGACAAGCCATTCTTATTCTCCTCCACAGGAATGTATTTAAAATATCCCCTGACACATGCAAGCTTCTTCACAGAGAGTGACCAGGCAGTCTAAAATCAAATCCTCCTGCAAGCACATACAGATCAAAATGGTCCAATTTTGGAAATTCAGTCCCGCACTGGGATGTTTCAGAGACTCAACAATGGACTGAGACCCATGACCTAAGAAAGGAAAGTCTCTGAAAGCAACAGCATCATTAATATCTGTGAATGGAGATGACAGACCAGCTAATGCTGCATGGAAATCCTCCAGGTGAATCACTCTCAACACAAGCAACCCACCTGCACTGCTTTTATGCCTTAAACATAAAGCTATTTATATCTTGCTGCCTTTTATAGRCTAGGTTTTCAGTCTCGAGTGATACAAGAGAATCCTATGATTAATGTGAGGAACTCCTGAGGTTCTGAAAGGCAGACAAGGAGGAATGAATGGGTGTTGTAGTCACTAAGCAGCACCAAGGCTTTAGAAAASCTAAGTTCTGCCTGTGCTGTTAGCAAGGCGTAACACTCAGCACACTTTACAAGTTTGACAGCAAACACAAACTTCTTGTGGAGTGTCATTACTAAAACCTAAAACAGCTAAATAGCAGCAAAAAAGCTTTATGTGATGCTCATGAACGCTTCAAACCTATGGTCTTTTCTTTTTTTAGATACCTACTTGTCCAATGTTGCAGCTAGTATGTATTTGCCATTTGGGGAGAATTTCACAAAAGACACAGGCGGRTTATCATCATCTACGGCGAAAATAAAAGTGGTGTTAAAAAAATGCACAATTTTATCTTTTCACTGACAGAGAATTGCTTCTCACAATAATCCAATACGACTGCTTCACTTGAGCAAAGTTTAAGTTTTGTTGTCCCTTGGTACTTCCAAGAAAACTGTAAGAATACCACACAGCATTCCAAGAGAAAACAAGTTCCTAGGCATGCAAGAGAACAGTTCCTCCTTTTGCAATACATRGGAGGACAATATTCTAACAACAGAATGGCAGGAAGACAGGGCTTAAGGAAGCCACTGTTCACAGCAGAATATCTAAATTACAACTAAACACCACAGAACATAGCACAAACAAGGAATCTTCCTACTTACCAATCAGTGTTTTCAAGCACTGGCCTGATGCTGTATCCCAGATTCGACTATGAAAAACACACATAAGACTCATTACTATCAGTTTTAAAGCCTTTGTTTCGACTTTAATGTCACAAATCTGTATTTTTAAAGGAAAAAGTCTTTTCTGAAAATATATGCCTTACAGCAGAGAAGAAATAACCACTTACCAGAGTCCATCATAGCTACTTGACACTATCAGGGACCCATCACGATTAAAATGCACCTGTGATGTTATAGAAAAGGAAAGAGATAATGATATTTATAAAGACTAGACGTTTGAGCCCCACTGAAAGCATTTATGTCCCAATATTGACACTGAAATTCATATTTATGGAAGCATAAAGTCAACCTGACATGCAATGATAGTCACAAGTTTGGATGAGCAATATTATCRAAACAAGACTCTCTCCAGTTTCCCTGGCCTAATTATAAAAGAGAATGAAAACTAACTACAGATGATTATTCAAGCATCAGTAACTAGAATGCATGTATTTCCTCAGCRGTTACAAGAGTCTCTCAGCACTATCACATAAGGATGTTCTGTTCAAAGAATCACTTCCTTTCATAACAGCAAACCAAGGAAAACAATTTTAAGGGCAYGGAATTCAACCTTGTAGGTAGTCACACACATGCTTTGAGCTCCTCCTTTCAACTGCATGCCAAAATGCTGCTATTTTAAAGAGCAATTGCTCCTGATGCAAGTGCATTTGCAAGTGTGAAATATGTTCTAGACTAAGCAAAGCAATCTCACACATAACAGTACCTGTAGCTTAACATACCCAAGGCTTAATATTCTCTTAGCATTTCTCTCATTACAAAAATATAAAGAGGTGCACATTTTCTGATTTTCTTCATTTAAACAGATGTTGTTGTATTCCAAGTTACCTTTATCCACTAAAGGTATGAGATTTGAAATGGAGCATACTATGTAATTGCTACTATATTGTGTAAAACTAAGAATCAGAGCACAATCACACTGTTCTACAGAGGGGGAAGAGAAGCTCTCATCAAAACAAACAACCACCACCACCACACCAAGCATATTAGTGCGTTCATTTATCTGAAGGGACTTACAGCTGAAACGGGGTCAGAATGAGCAGGCAACGTCTTGAGGCACTTCCCTGTTTTCACATCCCATATCCTCACACTTTCGTCAAACTGAAGATTGAAGAAATGCACAAGGTGATTTAATGATGCACCTATTTGTGGCATTTTAGGTGCTACAGTCTGAAGCAAGACTAGATGCAGGGGCTACGTGGATTCCTCCATCCACATTGCAGCTGCATCAGAGACCTAGGACAGAAACAGTGTGCAGGGTAGCACGAACAGATGGAGAAGAGAGTTCCCTTAGCTCCTCCTCTCCATGCACAAAACCTGCACCTTCTGAGGATGAGGTAAGGGCTGGACTATGCCCACAAGCAGAGAAAGTGGTGACACCGCACAGTTCATTTGAGTGTGTGTTATGCATGTGGAAGGAGATAGAGAATTGAGATAAATTGTGCACAGCATTCACTTTGCAGAAAAAAAAAAAAAAAAAAAAAAAAAAAAAAAAAAAAAAAAAAAAAAAAAAAAAAAAAAAAACACTACTTACTGATCCAGAAACGATGAGATTTGACTGTGGGTTGAAGTTGCAGCAGAAAACATAGTTACTGTGCCCCTTCAGTGTCTTTAAGCACTTGCCCTGAAATAAGATTTATCAGTTAAATATACAGCATCCTTTTACAGATATACAATTAAGCTGCATTAAGGTTAATCGCCATGCAGGAAACAAAGAAGCCATCTCTAACTCCTGATTTAGAAAGGCATGAAGCAGTTACAGGAATATAACGAGTAAGTAAAAAAGAAAAAAAATAGGAAAAAAACCCCACATTATTTTAGCGATCAAAGCCTGGAGTTGTATCGCCACCATAAGGCTTAAGTGCYCTCAGAAGATAACCAGAATTCCCATGGTAGCAAAGCAACCCCTTCTCCAAAAAGCACACAGACTAACTCCCTCATCCTCACGGGCCCTTCAACCAGATACTCGTTATTACCAGGAAAGAGCATAGTTTTTAAACAAGAGCCAATGCTTAAAACTCTACCTTCTCTCACCATAGTACTTCAAACCTGTCTCTCAGAACAACTTGATTTTTAAGATGACAGCGCAGAGGAAAAGGAAGATAAACAGGCCCTGCACTCACCGAGCTTACATCCCATATTTTGAGAGTTTTATCATCGGAGGCAGAGACAAGAAGGTTGGAATCTGATGACCAGGCAACATCAGAGATACCCTAAAACAAAAGAAAACAAACTCTGTTCTCAGCAGTGTTTCCTCATCAACACAGGAAAATAGAAAACAGACTACATATTATATCCACCTCTGAAGCTAGCAAGAAAATTCAGCATTAGGAGTTGGGAGTTATTTGACTGGATTAGTGATCCTTTCACTCTTCAGCTTAATCACACTCATACGCTTCAAATACATCAATGACTTGTTCACATGGCCCCTCTTTTACTGTGGCCACCAACACCCTTTCCTGGAATTCATAAACACTATGCTATATAAACTAAACTGAGTAAGTATTTTCTCCTGATGACAAACGGCTTGCTTTTTATGGTCTGAGTTCCTAAGGGTTGGTGAAGAACCAGATTCTACTAGGGTGGGGTTTTTTTTGTGAGTCTTCATCTTTGCTTATATAACTTCAGCGTGTAAAAAAACTTGGTAAAATGAAGCCAAAGGGGTTTGTGTTATCTCTAGGACTTTGGAGAACAAGTGTTACGTTAATGCATGCAAAGACACACACACACACACAAAAGTCACCTTAAAAGGCAAATTGTTCTGCTCAAGATGCAAGGGAAAACAAATTAGGACTATTTACCAGGACTTTCATCCAAGAATATACATTGCTCAGTTTATAGTGGTGGTGGTCCTGAAATTCAATGTCTARAAAGAACAGCTATGCAGCACATGCAGGTACTTTCTTATCTGGCTTGCAATTACCTCTGTAATTTCTGTCTTGAACTATCACACAGGACTCTATAAACAAAGAGGCTCAAAACCAGACTAAGGAACAAACTTTCTGCACAAATAAATCCAACCATGAACAGAGATTACTGAATGAAAAAGTAAAATAAACTCACTACATGTAAACTGCATTCAAACACATAGCAATCTCTTCATACTTACCAGTTTATGACCAGATATTGTTTTCTCAAACTTGCCATCATATGCGCCCCAAATTTTAATGAGTTTGTCAGCAGCTGGAAAAGAAAGTGCCAGTTAACAGACCAGCAGCACTGACAGCTCCAGCTGTCTCCTCCAGGTAGGAAGAAGCATGTTAACAACTTCCCTGCAAATATTGTRAAGTTTTCCCTCCCCAGGCAGCACTCAGCGCATAAGGCAATATGTAAATGGTAAAGAACAGCTTCGTGCATGTCAAGCTGCAGCAGCTGACATGACACAAACTGCCTGGAATGTATAGAGTCTCCAGTCATTTTAGTTTCTCTGATGACAGCTTGGGCTGCTACTTTTACTTCAGACTGCCAGGAGTACAAGTAGTCCCGTTCCATGGGGAATGCTGAAGAACTTTTCCCCCCCCCCCATCCAAGAACAAAAATTGCACTTCAACCTGAGTTGAATTAATGCCTGCAAAAACCCAAGCACTCTATCTGTTACTGTGTAAACTTGCAAATGACATCAGAGAAAAGGGGTTGATATTTGCCAGATGTAGATGCTGGAAACTTTTTTGGGTGGAGGGCAAAAGGGAAGAGGAGGAGGAGGGAGAAAGGAGAACGAGTGTTTCGTGAGAGTACTTGAACAAAAGAATTATTTACGTATGGTGCACTGGCCTTAAGGCAATATGCAGTAAAGCCAAGGATCTAAGTCCCTACCATATTTGGGGGACGTTCTAGCGGCCCTCACAAAACTATATCAATACCTTTCTAAACATTTCAATATGGTTATCAAAAGCTCTGACTCGTAATACTACGGGTAGCAGCCATAAGCAAGCGTCAATCCTCCACCCCAGATTCCACAACCCACTCTAGCAGARCAAATCTCTCGTCAACAATACTGTAAGATAGTCTTCAACAATTCCATTTATCATGTTCTACCCTTTCTCAGAAACATGTTTGTGCCTGCAGGTCCTGCAAACAAATTTTACTGAAAAGCTTAAGCTAGATTTTTGGTGATGCAAAAAAAGAAAAGGAGTTTCCTTTGTCCTGGAACAGAATCTCATGAAGACAGAGGACTCAGGCTCAGACACAGAAGACTCGAGGTACAAAGCAAGAGAAATAAAAATGAATAAATAAAAGTAAATTGACAGCTTTAGCATTTGTCCTTTTAAGAAAAGCCCTTACACTACAGCTATCCTCCATCTTACCAAGGCAAGATTAGAGGCAAGGGGATCTTTAAGGCCCACATTTGCACACTTTGGACAAGATATTAAGAAAGTAATACTTACAGGAGCTGGCTAGCCATTCTCCGTTGGGACTAAATTTTACTGACGACACTGCCTTTGTATGTCCTGCTAGCGTGAACTTTAGAGCATAGTTTGGTTTTACTGGTGCGGGCTGTAAGAAAAAGAATAGGTGTGACTGAGTTTATAAACACCAAATTTAGTATCTCAGTGATAAGTTCTGTATCAGATCAGGTCACCGCACGGTACTGAACTGCAGGAATTATCGCTCTAATAGATTCTACTGCTTACATTTTTCCCTTTCTCCAAATTCAGAAAAAAAATGCCTGGAGTCAATAGTGCCTCACTGTATATGTACAACTGAAAACTCATCTTTGGTTTGAATCCAATCTCAAGGGATGTTAATAAACAGCTGAGAATGATCSCACAGTCCAACCACAGACTCCGTGATAGATTAAAATAAAACACTTCATACTCATCTGCATAGCAATAGTAAATGTTTGCACATTTTAAACTCATATTCAATCAAGTCAGAGACCAATTCTTCTATACCTCCCAAATCCCAAACTTTCTCTTTCCACTATTTGCAAAGTTCTCATGGTTGAATGGTGACAACTGCTTTAAACATTCACAAGCTTCAAAGAAGCTGAACAATAACCGCTCCTCCACCCTGAAACTAATATTATAAATAAACCAAACTTCCAGTCACCTCTAGATCTTCCAAGGATACAAACACCAGAGATTTCTAATGTTGGAAGTAGCARAAGACTATTTCCTTTGCATGAACTTCAAAAAACAAAATCCAAAAATACCCCAGCACAAGAGAGATTGTACTTCATCTGCTTTTCCTGGAAGCCTTTAGCGCATTTTCAGCTCTACACAACAGCAGATCCAGAAAACCTGAGAAGTTCTTAATTCATATCAGGATTCGATTTCTTTAAAACCCCTAATTCCACTTTGCCTTTTGAATATGTAGATAGTTTCCATGCGTATTTACAAAGATCCTGTTCAGAGGCCCCCACACACCTTGCTCTGATTGGTTGAGGAGGAAGGAGTAGATTGTGTTTTGGTGGATTCTGCATCTGGCTTCTTTTCTTCTGTTGCCATGGTTTTGAAGCTGGCAAATGAGACTTATGGTGCTTCAAGGGGAGAATGAATGTGCTGCTTCAAAAGAGCCCTTGCCACGGAGAGGAGAAACCGCACTGGAAACGAAAACCTGGAAGAAAAACAAAATATTGTTAGCTGTCAAAGGAAGCTGTCAGTCACTAGGAGAACTAGACCAGCATAATTGCAAGTCCACAGAAACGAGTGTCGAAAATTTAAAAAAAAAAAAAAAAAAAACCTACATCTTTTATGTACAGCGCAGAATCCCACAAACAGTCTTAACAAAACACTACCTTTCATTTATTTCATGCCACCAGACCTATCAATGCACAAGATCAAGAACCCAACCTACGGCCTTTTAATATTTCTTCGTAAGCCTTTTTTTTTAGAAAAAAAAATCCATTAAAACTAGAAATCATTCAAAATAAAAAAAAAGAGCTTTTAGGCRTGGCAGGCTTTTTGATACAATACTCCCCAACATGCCCACAAGAAGTTCTTTAATCGCATAGTCAAAACAACAGTTTGCACAGAAGGCGGAAGGACAAGTCCTGGGCCTTTTCCTTCAGATGCACCAAGACGCTGAATACAAAATGGATTATAATAACGAAATAAGGAGGAGGAAGTTACAGGCATATCCAAAGCTTGAAATCCTACTGGGCTACTCTCCCCCTGCAATTCAAGCATTCCAGTCTCACATTCCTCCCCTAAACGATGCTCAAGAGCATCAAACCACGTTGCTTTTCCCCCCTCGACTARAAGCCAGGCTTCCACTGGTCTCAGCACTTGGTTTTAGCACCAAAACCCAGCCAAGCGCTGGGCCAGGCTGCTGCACCCCGGGCCGACACCACGAAGGGCACAAGCTCATGCAGCCCAGCCAGGTCCCGGGGCAGAACCACCTCCACACCCGCCACGAGGATCCGTCTCCCATGCAGGTTTTGCCACACCTCRTTACCGCTGCTGCTTTTTTTAAATATTTTCCGCTGTGAGCAGCAGATTTGGGAGCAGGAGCGTTTGCACCTTYCCCTCCTCACACACCCCTGGGAGGAGGACGGGGAAAGGGAGCCCCCAGMCGCTCCCCCAGCGCCCTCCGCAGCGAAAAGCAGAAATTAAAACTTTTCCGCGCCCAAAACTGCCCCTTTTGGGGTCGGGGCTCCCCTGCCCAGCGTTGCCAMTGGGAAGGAGAAGGGACGGGGGGTCCCAGGACATCTCCCTGGGGAACGGGGGTTCTCCGCCCGCAGCCCAAACTTCACCCGGGATGAACGTTGGGGGGGAGGGGGGAGCGCTCACCGCGAGGGGCGGGAAACGGGGGGTGGGGGGAGGGGGCGGTGGCGCTGCCTGAGGGGAGGCGGCGACGCGCGGGAGGGTGCGCGGAGGGGGAGGGGAAAGGCCGCCCTGGGGCCCCGCCGCCTCTCGGTGACTTACCGGGGGAAGGGGCGGGGGGCGGCGGCGGCGCCGCCTCCTTCCCCTCCTCAGCGGCGGCGGAGGGGGGGGCAGCGCGGGAGGGGAGGGGGGGGACGCGGCGGCGGCGGCTCCGGAGCCGCCAGGCGGGGGAATGCGGGAGGGCGCATGCGCGCTGCGCGCCGCGGGCTGCACAATGCCGCTCTCTCCCGGGAGCGCTACGGCGCGGCCCGAGAGTCAAAAAGCAGCGGTGGCGGGAGGCGGGCGCGGTAGCGCCTTAAAGGGCCAGGCGTCGCTTTTACCTCGTTTGTGTCCTCGTTTCTGGTTGCCTTTTCCTCCTCCGGGGCTGAAGGGCTGAGGTGACGGAGAACGAAGGATGCAGCTTGTGCCAGGGAAGAGGCCTGAAAGAGGCAGCTGCAGCCCAGGGGCAGCCCTGAGGAGAGGCAGCTTTGGGGGTGCCAATGGCCAAGGCCTGCAAGGTGGCAGCCAGAAACGGGGGGCTGCCGGGCACTGTGGAGAAGGCAGGGATGGTGCGTGAGGCACCACTAGCCCACCCTCCACTTGCCCAGGCCAAGGGGACGAGACCCKCTGCGTTACAAGGCGCTTGACCCGCCACGAGATGAGGGCCCCCTCTGGCCGGGCGCCATTTTCCCTCACAAAATGGATGGCKCTGGGAGCTGGTGCGGGGGGACGCTGCCCTCTCCCTCAGCCTGCGCCTTGCAGTGACACCCMAAAACCCGTTTGGCCCGGCCACAACGGGGTTGGGTGTTTGGGGGTCACACCACGCAATCCTGCGGCACTGAACACGTGCGTGTAAAGGTGGCGAGGAATGGCACAGGGACCCTGACTTGTCAAAGTCTGATTCATTAAGGCTGAAAACCTACTTCAACTTGAGCATCTGTTTAAGCACTTTTCTAGAGAGCACTGTTTTCATTCCTTTTTTTTCTTTTTTTTTTTTTTTTCTTTCTCAGATCCAGAGTTCCTGGCTGTGCAGGACGCCTGCTTTCAGTTAAGAGGGAAGAAAGGCAAGAGACACGTGTCACTTCTGGGCCCTTTAACACAGGAAGATCTTTGGGCTCCAAAAATTCTAGTGGCAGTTGAGAAAGAGAAAATAAAAAAAAAAA
>NW_020455865.1:2998546-3184114 GCF_003342845.1 Nothoprocta perdicaria
AAAGCCAAAAGCTCTCTCCTCCAGCCTGGAAACCTAGAGCAGAAGCCTGGAGAATAAACCCTGTCATCCAAGCACAGGGAAGGAGAGCACAGAGCTACAGGAGCCATGCTGGCCCAGGGACCATGTTCAGAAACAGATCAAGCTGAGTGTCTGTTAGTCTTTATTGCAGGTGGATTTGGCCTAAAGTTGAAAAATAAAAGGGGAAGGAGGGGAGGGAGATGCAGGAGAGTACACAAATCAGCATGAAAGTGCTATTTATTGTTTAACATTCTCATGAGAGGAATAGCATTTTTTTTTTTAATTTTGTGCTGGCTAAAGTTTATCTGAATAGTGTCACTGCCTTTGTGTCACTGGCTTTGGAAGTCTTTGCCTAAAATCTTATAAATATGTATGTGTATTTTATAAATATATATATAATTTATGTTAATATATCCCAGGAACTCAAAAATTATAATAGGTGTAACATAGTAATGATGATTCTAAAAAACCCTGTGGCTTCTGAATCCTGAATTTTTTTAAAAACTAATTTGAGCAATTATAAGCACCATTTGGCTGAGTATTTCCATGCACGCCAGACTGGGTTTTTGACAGCATGTCTCACACAAAGACAACTCGGCCAGCAAGGGCATTTCATTGGGCCTGAATAACATGAGTCAGTACCCAGGGATCGGAAGGACAGACCCTTGTCTTGGGATAAAGCTTAACTTGTTGGTTATGAGTCATCCGTGAGGATCCTTCTTGCTCCCCAGGCTGTGCCGCCACAGCTGTGATCAGCAGGATGTGCTATCCGTCCAAATTCCCTCTCTATAAAAGAGTGGGGCTTGGCAGGCTGCTCTCTTGCAAAATCTTTCGTTCCGTTTGGTTCAAAATAGCCTGAACTTGGTGACCTGCCAAGTACACTGGGAAAGACACCTGTCTGTGGGTTTTTTGGAAGGGGGCGGCTTCCCTTAATGAAGAAAGGGGAAGAAAAGTCTTTCCCTAAGTGGCTCAGGTTACATGAAAGTGGCTGCTGTCAGYGCTGATGGGGTCTTTTTGGGTGGCTTTAAGGGTGGTCAGGAATTGAGCTGAGGTCAACGGTCCTGCTGTTGCTAATATTATAAATTTTGTCACAGATTCCACTGAGACCAGAATTTATGCAWTCCTGCAGGTCTGATCCAAAGGACRTTCATGCTTGAGGAAAAGCTGTTGCTAACTTCAGTATACACTGGATCTGCTCTTTAGATTTGTCTGCTACAAACACGCACATGCTTACATTTGTGACAGTAAGTAATTATAATTTACTAATTCRCAAGCTGTATAAGTCCATGTTTAGGCTTTGGCACAATTAGCAATCTCAGGATTTTTATTTGTTTGGGCCACTCATACAGCAAACAGGAGAATCACAGAACAGACTTAATGTGTTACACACTGTTGAAGAAACAGAAGGAACAAGAAAATGTCAGAGACCTGCTGCAGCTTTTATGCTTTTAAAGAGCAACTAATCCCCAAAATGTAGCTGTTTCTGTGCAATTGCTAATATGCTGTTCTGTTTTTTTCTAAATTCCAGATACATCACATTCGTATGTTTCTCCTGGGATTTAAAAACAAACACTGAATGTTTTCCAGGCTCATATGTCTGCCTCCCTCACTACAATATGAACCTTGCTTGTACGAGTGCCAACATTTATTGATTGAAAACTAGAAAATCTCACCCCACTGGCAACCTACTGATCCCAGTGGATCAGTAGCATCTGATCCATTTTGCCCAGGGAGGATGTGTATGTACTCTTACCTGGGGCACAAAGACTTATGGAAGCTGAATGTTTTTTGAAATAAGATCATTGARCACGGCATGTATAGAGCTCCATTTCAGTAAATTCCTGTTATGAAGCAGTCCATGTGTAAGAGAAACCAGGAAACCTCATGCACGATTAGAGTTCAGCAGAGTGCTGTAATGCTTCATTCTATAMAGATTCCCCCGCCTCAGTGCAAGTCACAGCCAAGTTAATGTAAAAAGGCTGCTGATCTGAGAGCCCCAGACTGAATCACACACATGGTTTGACTGCCAGACGTGATGACAGCCTCCCTCTCCCAGCCACTTCAACTGGAGCGGCAGGTTCTCAGCACTTCTGTGCATCRGGAGCGTCGTTCTTGGCTGGTGCAAATGGTTGCAGTGCCAACAAGTGGACAGTTCGATACAATTAGCTCATAGTCCTGAGCTCRTTTTGACAGAAAGTTTTGTTGTAACTCATTGTCATTTAGGACTGGAAAGTTTAGAACAGTTATTACTAGATTACAGCACCTCTTAACCATTCTCTCCACTCTTTGTAAGAGGGCGGGATGAAAAGGAAGAAAATACACAGGAATCCATTAGGGATTTGTTGAGCTGAAACCTAGCATTTTCTGTATCTGTCACTTTAAACTGCCAGCTCAATAGTACACACCATTCAAAAGCTTGCTTACCTGTGCAAACCACTGTGTTAACTGCAGGTGCTGCATCTCCACACCACGCTGAATGCGTAACAAATCCATTTAGACACAGGTAATTTCCAGAAAAACATATTTTCTGTAACTAAAGCTACGTAGCTGTACTGAGTGAGCAGTTTCTCCTCATACTCAGATTCCTTTGGCAAGTTTCTTTATCCTAATAAGTCTTTATCAGGACTTYGCTGTGCTTCATTCCATATATATAAATTTACCTCGATCTGCTGCATCCCAGTCTGCAGCTCCTGCAATCAAAGATTCTTGCTGTATTCTGATAAGAGACACAAAGATCAGGTGGAATATCTCGAGGGCTCTTCACACTCCTCCTCTTCTTTGCAGGGGAAACTATTCATCTCTCTTTTTTCCAGCTTGAAGGTTGGAGGGCTATTATGAAAATCTGTTCCACACCATTATGAAAATCATTTGAATATTAGCTGTCTCCAGAACAGCATTTAGATAGATAATAATCAGTGTTCTTGGTTCGTCGTACAAGGCCAGCTCGTGAATGTTTCTCCGTGAAAGTTGGTGCCCAAGTTTCTCCATGAAATTTCACAAGAAAAGCAATGTATCAAAGCACAAAAAGCCAACTCACTTCAAGACTAAGTAAAACGACAAGAAAATTAGTTCTAGAAGTGTAAAATTCACCTCCACAGTCTTGTTCTCCTTCATTCTAGGCAACTTCTGTCTTCTCCAGTAGGAGAACAATTGTAATACCTTAGGCAGAAAAAGCTTTSGAGAGCTTAAAGATCCAGTTCCTGCATATGTGCCAGAGGACTGTATATGAGAAGTTACTTAAGCATGAGTCAGAGCAGTGTGGTATGCTGGATCTGTGCCAAATGACTCAGTCCTTTACAGGYAGAAGTCCCAAGCCCAGTAGTTTGGGTTTGCAAAACTTAGTTCATCACCTGCATTGAGAAGAGCAGGAGTGAGTAATAAGGTGTTCGGAGCTGAGCACAAGGGAGAGGTGGCCCTGGAGCATCTCGGGGGGAACAAGATTAAGAGCTGGGAGGTTCTAGCATGACACAAGCTTTTCTTTAAATRAAGTCTTTAAGCCTCCTGGTTACGCCTTCCTCATAAATTCCTGATCTTCAAATGAACCCTTTTAAGGTGAATGATTACCTGCATTATTGTAAAAGGTTCACATTGGCATTTGCCTTGCCCAGGATAGGAGCATCACTTGCCACAGCCATGTGGAGCATTTTTTCAATAGAAATCTTCCAAAGGGAGCCCTGCTCCAAACACTGGAAAAGTTAGTCATGGAGAAAACCATTCTCTTCCTGGTCTCCTTCATGCGCTGACAATTCTTCCTTCTTATTACGTGGATCACCATGACATACAAATGTTGCAGCTCCCAGCAGGACCCCAAAGTGCCAGGCTCTGTACAACAACAGAGAGAGACATTTTTTTACAGTTTAACTTGGTAAGATGAAGGAGAAGAGGGAAAGTGTGGTAGAGCAATTTGCTTAATATCCCACAGCAGCCTGGTAGTTGAACTTGCTTCACAACATTTGGAGGATTACTATTTAAATGATGTGTCATTGGTTTTTTAAGTTGATGATATTTTTTTCAGCCTTATACAGGTCAAACGTCTTTCTGTGTTAGTGTCCAACACTATCAGTTAGAGATGAACACTTACAAGGCCCTTTTGGTCTTGGATGGCTCAATTCTTTCCTGCCTTCCTATTGATCCCTGTAGTGCTGAGCCGTTGGGGGCTTGTAGACATTCTGGCTCACAGGTTCCTTGTTTTGGGGCTGTGCTCACCCTACTCACCCCATCCTATTGAAGGTGAACCCTAAAAGATCCTATAAGCACTGACACGTTCCCAACAGTGTGTAGCTGAGCTGGCTTCACCAGCTGGTATGGTCAAATTTCCAAACTACAAATTCTAAGTYAGAAAAGCTGAGTGCAAGGGCTGACTCTGCCCATGATTCTTTGTGTCATAATATTCCCTTTCTCAGTTGAAAAACAGGGCTCATATTTCCTTACCCGTGAAAGCTGTTAGGAGGATTATTGCATTGTTGTGAATTCCACAGATGAAAGGTACTACAGGAGAACAAACTGTAATTATTGTTTCAAACCTCTGCCCCAGCCTTGTCATCCTTCCCTTATTGAATATCCCTTACTCAATCRAGTAAACTCTGTTGCTACAGCAAGGAAAATGGTGTGAGTAAAGATGAGTCTCTGTTGCAATGATAGTATTTATCCCCATGTGTTCAACACCCTTCTCTGTGCTGCTGGGATTACCTGAGTCACTCCAATAACAGCAGTCACTTATATATACTCTTAAGCAATCTTCTGCTAGGGCGCTGCTTCATCGCAAGTGTGATTGTTACTGAATAAACCTTTTCTTTGTCATGTCTAGCATCTGCTGTAGAGGTGACAGCTGCTGGTAGCAGGACCTCACATGATCCCMTGATAGGTCTCATGAGGTCTCTGAGCCAATTGTGGCTGTTGGTTGACAAACCAGTSAGAATGACCAAATTTGCCAACCTTGAGCCCTTCACGTGCATGTAAATACGCTGTGTGCCTAAGAACGTCAAAGCTCGTGCCCAGAGATGGAGGACAGAATATATTGCAGGTGCAGTATTCAAACCACTTCAGCAGCTTTCTCCAGTTGTAATCCCTTTGTAATTTCCACATACAAATACTAACAAATACCTCCTTTGATGGCAGTGCTGATTTTCATGGTGAAACACAGTGCATGGTGAAATAAAGAAGCTTCYAGCTAGGAGGTTTGCCAAAGGTAGCCCCAGGAGATCTGGTGCCTCAGGTTAGTGTTTCCAACATTCCCTGGCTGCTGCTTAAACTATTGGGTCCTGTCATGCAAGACACTGAATGTAGTCACTTCCCACAAAGCTTATCAGTCCCATGCAGAAAAGTATCTCCCCTTTCCACTTCCATCCACCCATATTTTTAAAAACACTCAGGTCCTTGGCAGTGAAAGCAGAGAAGTAACAGTGACAGTATTAACCAGCCCTAAAAAGAAAAAAAAAGCCACTCTGTTTGTGCATAAATGGGTTGTTTTTATTAAACCCCATGCTCAAAGGTGCCTATAAGGATGTACATACCCTTTAAGGATGTGCTTTAAGGGTTAACAGTAGTGCAATGACAAGCCGTAAATAAAGTGCAGGTGTTAGTTAACAAGGTACTAATTGGGTAACTAGAGTACAACTTAAAGGACCACAGAGGCTAATCAAAAGGCTTTTGGTGAATGCAGGGTGCTCTTCTGAGCTTAGGGAGGAAGAAGAAAAAACATGCTTCTGCTGGGGAGTAAGGGGAGTATTAGATCTTGCATGCAAAAAGTTTTATAGCAGCATTAGTTCAGAAACCTATGAATTATTGTAATTTTTTTTTTTTTTTTTTTTTTTTTTTTTTTTTGGATGTTCTTTTATTGGGCTAGGCACTTTGGATAATTCTGCCTTGGTTTCAGCTATGTCTTTTTTTATATGGGATGTGTTTAAAGGGTGTTATTGTATGCCTATTTGGCTAATATTATCTAAGCTTGGTCCCTTGCATGCAGATGGCTTTAAGGATCCTAGAAATGTGTTTGCTTTCTTTTCCCTTGGAAGGTACAGCTGCCTTACTCRAGCACAAGTTCATAGACCTACAGGTAGGTGGATGATTTGTATGTTCTAGGCTGAAAGCTGATTCCTGTGAAATGTCAGGAGACAGTTTCCCACATGGTTTGCTTTGCCTGCATAGGAAGTCTCTTGGAAACACCATCTGAACTCTTCCCTGGCAGAACAAACATGACAATTTGGGGGGAAACTATCTCACTCCTTCCCTGGGTGAGATAAGGATGCAACAGYTGTAGTTGGTGACTGCTTTTAGGGCCCTTTCTGTTACCAACTTGGTATTGATGCAGTTGYGTTCCCCCCTCCCCAAAAATTCTTATAGGGTAAGTGAGCCTGGGTGTTGGTTTCTTTTATTGATAGGGAAACAAGGAGATAAAGCGACTTGCTTACCACAGCAGGCTTAATCTTGCACAGGTGTGTCCTGTGTGTTAAGTGAGGTCCTGGAGCAAGGAGAGCAGCCCTAACAGTAGGTTGTCCCTTGCACCCCCAGTATCTAACCTGGTGCTCCCCACTRTTGGGCTGCCTGTGACGTGCACCCTGTGTGGGAATACTGTAAGATGATAGTGACTGAAGTGACTTTCAGGTACCTGATGAGCYTATCAAGAGGGGTAAGGCCGTGAACTTGTCTGGCTCTTAATTCACACCGGCTTTGAAGTTAAGAATGCCAAAACAAACAAAACATTGATAATAAAAATAAAATAACCTTTGGTTCAGACATAGACACAACTTTGATTTTGTCCTGGGACAGCAGCAAGAGTCACTTAACAGAATTTTGCAGTGTGTGTCTGCTCTCACTTGTACAAGGAAACAGTCTTCCAGATTATAACAGGTCTGGACATTTCAGTCCTGATGATCATGTTTTTTCAAAAATTAATCTTCTGGAAATAAGGTCTTCCAGAGAAAATGCCTCCACCTTATGGCTGCAATAAACTCTTTTATTAATTGGCATCACTGCCTGGCTGTTTGTATAACAAGCAGCATGGCAGCCTCTGCTGGCGTATGAGTCCACAGAGAAATCCCATAACTACTTATTTTATGTTGGCACTGAAATGTTTCCCCTGCATTCATTTGTTTTCTAATGGTTGGAGTTTTTTCTTGTGCTATAGCAATTAAAACATGTTTTGCATCACAACATATTTTGCATTATAACATCTTTTTAATTTTTTGTACCGTTTGTAGTTCTGCTCCAGGATATCAGCTGTTGCAATTTTGCATTTGCAAGTGTTTATGTTTTTAACGTTGGTGCCAGGGTGATGCATTGGTAGAAGCCATATTCTGCTTTTATCCTATACACTAGACTAGTGTTTTTTRGGCAGCCGATGTGGGGTTATGAAATGCACCGACTACATGTGGTTTGGGTGTTTTCTCGCACGTTTTGTGCCTTGCTGTCACTGCGCTGGCCCGCTTCTATTTTTATTGCTGGCATTAGCTGTTGCATAAGAGTCCGAGCGCGCATTGCCCCACACAAAGCTCGACTTTAAGGGGGTAAAAAAAGAAGTTGCAGGACTCGTTGGGACTCGGCGGGACACGAGCGGGGTCGGGGATCCCCTCGGCGCTTCCAAGAGCCCTTGGAGCGGGAGAAGCGCGGCGGGAAGCGCCGCTGATCCCATCGCTGCCCGGGACATCCCCCCGGCGCCCCGAGCAGGGAGCCGCGGCCGCTCAGGGAGGCGGCCGGGCCGGGCTCCGCTTGGGGCGGGGGGGGGGGGAGCCCGGCCGCTTGTGGGACTTGTAGTGCGGCGCGGGGCGGGCGGCGGCGGCCCGGCGCCGCCCGGGACTACAAGCCCCACAAGGCCTTGCGGCACCGCGCATGCGCCGCGCGGCGCCTCAGCGCATCTATTCTCCTGCCTGGCCGCGGATAAAAAGAAGAGCAACTGGAGGGACTCGGAGGCAAAGGGGGCCGCGGCCGCCGGGGCAAAGTAATCGCTTTAATCTCTATTTCCTTCCGTGCTCGCGCCGCCGGCACCGGGCCCCGCGCGGAGCGGGGGCGGGAAGGAAGGAAAGGGCTGCGGAGGGGAGGCAGATCCCACTTGGGAAAGGCCGGCGCTGGTTATTTTTATGTCGCCCCCCCTTCTCCTCGCGAGCCCCCCGCGCTGCCCTCGGCCTTTGTGCGCCGCGACAAAGCGGGAGCGCGGCCCGGGATCCGCTCCCGCCGCCGCTTCGCCTTCCTCCCCCCGCTGCTCCGGCTTCTTTTCTTCTCCTCCTCCTCCTGTGCCCCCCGGCCGGGCGGGGGCTGCGCGCCCGGCCCCGCGCGCGGCGCCTCCTGCCTCTCCCTTTCTTTTCTTCCCTCTTTTTTTTTTTCTTTTCTCTTTTGTTTTCTTTTCTTTCTTTTTTTTTTTTNAGATTCTTTAAAGTTCCCAATACGGAACTTAGTGATATCAAGCATACTCATTAAGTGTGTTGAAAAAGGAGTACCTTTTCTTTCTTTTTTTTTTTTCTTCCCCCTTTCGCTCTCTCTTCTCTCTCTCTCTCTCTCTCTCTCTCTTCTCTCTCTCTCTCTCTCTGCCCGCCATCTTTTGAAAGGGAAAATTAGGGGCGAGCAGGAGGAGGAGAGCAGCGGGCGGCCGTGAAAAGAAAACAAAAAGAAATAATTAAAAAAAAAAAAAAGGGGATGTTTAGGAAAGGAAGGGGGGCGGGAGGCAGCTCCCCCTGCTCCCGGCTGTTTCCCTGTGGGTTGCCGCCTTGGGAGCGCGGAAAGCTCTGTGGTGCGGCGGGAAGAGCGTTCGGTGTGTTGGAAACCCCTATATGTTTTCTATATGTGCGCGTGTTTACATATAGGCGCCCGGCTCCCTTTGCTTGTGTCACTCTGTGCTGTTTACATAACTTTTGTGAATAAACGACACCCTTAGCTTGCTGCYGGGGCTCGCTCCGGTTTAAAGGAACGCGGCACGCGGATTTATCCACGGAAGCGCCGCGCTGTAAACAAGGCCAAGGGTAATAAAAGGGGAAAACTTGGGAACTCGGCYGCCTACGGATGCGACGCGCTCGGTTTCCTGCCCACTATTTGCAGCCTGTTTGTTTCGCTTTCGGAGAAGGCTGCTGTGTCTGGGTCTCTCCGATGCGCTCTGATCCCGCTGGGAATGCGCTTCCCATCGCAGTGACCGCGGGCACCTGGCGCGCGAGGTGCCCCCGACTGTTTAAGTGCCACAATGTGGATGCGCCTTCAGTCACTGGGAATCAAAAGTGAAAGGAATCAACTTTCTGATAAGCTGTTGTAGTAGTTTTGCTAATACTCCCAGTGTTTAGCTCTTTTATACACTATTTTCCTGGCGTTAGTAGTGAGTTAGGGAGTAAGGCAATTGGCAAAGCACACCTCCTGTGCCTTGTTGCAGAGGGAAAGAGCCATTTTAGCTTGATTTTTGACATACTTGTTGTTTTTAGTGCATTCACTATATGCAGTATATAGGAGTGTATACTAAGGTGAATGTCTCTAAATGAAACTAGAAATTGAGTTTTAAAATTGACCCTTGTGTCCTTAATTCACCCAGATATAAGTCAAGGTATTAGAGAGGAGTTGGTGGCTGCCAGATGTGCTGCAATATATGGGTGAGAAGTGCGGAATAAACAAGCAGCAATCAAAACAAACAAGTCCCCAAGGCAGCTCTGCAAGCAGAGGAAACCCAGAGGTCTGTATTGCTTAAAACCCCCCCAGCAATCTGAGTGCACGGCAAGTGCAAAGCCCTTGCCTCCTAATCGGCACATCACAGAGCTCGCAGACTGCTCTGTTTTATTTTATCTTGGAAAGTGAGTTGTTTCTTATAACACACTCCAAGGCTCCYGCTGAAAAAGAATAACTTCTGAACTAAAAACCCTTTCTTCCTGGGAGGAATAGGTGGCAAGAYTGTGCTTCATTCCTCTCCAGTCCACATGAGTTAAAAATGTGCATGTATTTAATGCTTTGAGACAATGCTTAATAAAAGGAGCGGGTGAAGGGGAGCAGTCTCATTCAGCACTCGGGGTAAGCTTGAGTGCAGTTTTGTTTTCTATAGTTGTTGTCTACGTGCTTYGCTGAAGACAGTAGCCATCCCACTGAAAGATCTCTTTAGTTTTAGTGACCTGTGCATGCGGAGTTTAAATTAGAAAAGAATGTGCCCACCATGTAGTGGAACTGAAGCCTTTCCTCAAAAGTGTCTTTGGAGTCTTAATTTCATTTGCTTTAAATAAAAATAGGCTCCTAAGCCACTTGGGGAAATAAGATTTCTGGCATGTTAGAGATGAGGTGCTTTCAAAAGCCATTGTCATTTAAAAAAAATCAGTTTAGAATAAAACCCTATTTCAGAAGCTTGTATACCAGCTCAGGGTGCATGGTAGGCAGCAGTGCTTTTTTGCTATTTTTTTAATGAAAATGTTTTTTGTCAGTTGCTGCAAATGAAACCTGTTTCAGTTTTATAACTAGCATTTGCTTGGACTGTTGTAACTTTGCTAAGTGGAAAGAGTTTAAGGACAGTTCCTAGTAATCTTGCAAAATCTGTTTCTTAAGAACTGCCTGTTTGAACCTTCATCCTTCGATCATCTCCTAAAGTGCTGGGACTGTAACAGGAGAGTCTTGGTGTCCCCCGACTGTGTCCATGGGTCCAGCCTGCCTGGTGCAAAGGTCTGTTCCTCAGCTGAGCCCTTGCAAACTCGACACAGGTCCTACAGGCAAAGCTGGTGCAAGTTTGCGGTTTCCGGTCATTCTTGCAGGTGTCTCTTCATGGATGCAGGCTCTGAAAGATGCTATTTAACATATACCCCTTAATTGTTAATGGGTGCTTGTGCAGTGGGCTGCAGGTCTCCAGCCAAGCCCTGCTGCCCTCCTGGAGTCTTGTTCCTTTTCCCTTGGGTAATCCGGGATCCCGCTCGGCCTCACTGACAGCTCAAACAACACAGGAGTCAAATCCCTCCTCCTCCACAGCAGCCCAGTGATGTAGGTGAGGTCTTGCATTTCAAATGCTTAATTACTTYTACAAAATATACTACCCTGTGTACTTTGGTGAGCTCTCAGGTGCTTTAGATGCAGGCAGAGCCACACTTAGCTCAATAAACGAACAAAGAGCATTTTGCATTGCAGCACTGTCGATTGTTCCTCTCCAATCCTCATTGCTCTTTCCTTTGCTAATTTGCAGAATTCATTAATCCGCAGTGGGTTTCCCCATCATTACTGTGAAGCGTATGTTTTGTTTTTATAAATTGCCACATTATTCTACAGTAATAGCCCAGTACACTATTGTGAGCAGCGGAGTTGGGGGAATTAGCAAGGAGCCATTGTCTGCCCTGCTGCTCAGTGAGCTGTTTTGGAAGCTGTTAGGATGTTTTGGAAGGATGTGCACATCGAGCTGCTCATTCCAGCCTGTCTTACTCTGATGTCAGTGTTTTTTGGTCAATCATTAGTGCTTGTTGGAGGTGAACACCTTTTATGCACACTAGCAGTGCAATATAAGGGGAGAAATGCTCCTAAGCCACTTGCTAATAAAGCCAATGTTAAAAGGAAAAGCATTTGCATTCTGGAGAGCACTGTGGAAATTCACAGTAATGCTCTGCTAAGGCTGCTTTTTTCCCACTCTTTGCTCCTTCCTCCAGTCTTGCTGATATGGCACCAACTGAGGAAAGACTTGCTGCTATTTTAGATTCCTTTCACACCTAGAAAGCCTCAGTCCCCTCGTAGCTTGAATTTGATTAAAGAAGGAGCATTGTGGCTCAGTGTTTCAGTGATACAGATAACCAGGGCAGAGCAGGAGAACTGTTGGACTGTTCCATTGCTGGGACTGGAACTCAGTGTTCTCCTCTGCCAGCAGTGCCGCAGGTAAAACAAAGAGAAGCTGGGGTGAAATCCCTGGAAATAGGGACTAAACCAGAACTAAGTCTTTCAACCTGAACATTTCTAAACCTGAAGACATTTAGCTGCAAACTTGAGATTGGGGCTCASTTCCAGTTGTCTCAGAGCTGTTTTTGGAATAACCCCATTTGCTTCTTTT
Source organism: Nothoprocta perdicaria (assembly GCF_003342845.1). NCBI lineage: Eukaryota > Metazoa > Chordata > Aves > Tinamiformes > Tinamidae > Nothoprocta > Nothoprocta perdicaria. The sequence goes on from NW_020455865.1 coordinate 3,010,536, forward strand.
CTCTTTGAGAAGACAGAGGCCTTGTGAGCTGTTCAACTCCTGAAGTTTTGTTTGGAGTGCTCTTTTCCTATGGCAACACTGATGCTCCAGGAGYATGAGCACCTTGCACAGTGCTCCATGCATGGGAATGGTTAGACCAGGGATGTTCTTCACACAACCAACTTGCCTGTCATAAGCAAACTGAGTTGTASTGGGAAAAAGGGTTTAAACTGGGGGAGGGGGGAATTCTGCTCAGGGTTCCTTCTGGGGAATGAGAGCAGCATTAACTAGCACTAATTTTAACACCTTAACAGACCTGCAGCTTCCTTGGGAGGGTGAGCAATTTTTGTGTCTACCCAACCTTTGTGAAGTCAGTGAGGAGCTTTTCATCCCCAATAGTAGGTCAGATAGAGGTATTTGCACTTGTTTGCCTGTGCTTGTTTTAAGTTCACACCTTGAGTTCTGGGACAATGTCTTTGTTTAGATGAGGTCCTTAAGTTGGTTTGGAAATGAATAAAGTGAAGTTGATGCAGCCTCTCCTGGGGAATATGGTGGTCATAAAAGGGGGGCTACTACACTGGTTACTGCTCATCTGTCGGCTTAGGGCGATAATTAACTTGATGGGTGGGTGGACTCGCTCTGCCCAATTACCAAGTCTAATGTTACTGTGGCTCAGTTAACAAGCAGCAATTTTAAGTTGTGGTAATTCAATCCCTTTCTCTTCACTGTCCAGCCTCTTAAACTGACTTGAGTGTCACATATTGATTTAGGTAGACTTCTCTGGGGGAAGTTGCAGTATTGTAAGCTTAGAGCATGAATTATGAACCAATAGCAGCTGATCCATTCTTTGCTATGCTTGCAGTGATTTTTGTCCTAAAGCAAATCTGTTCTACTTCAAAATAGTAGCAGTAATCATTTTAATACATAAAAATAATTTAAAAAAATGAGTAGGAGAAAGCATCAGAGCATGAGAGTGTGCAAGGGAGGTTGGTTGCTGCAGGAAGGTATTTCCCTGGTGAATCACTGACGTTTCTGTTCTGTGCTATGAAGTGCTTCTAACAAGCCAACGTGTAGATCTGTGTGTGTTTGTTAGAGGTCTGTCTCACTGTCAGTGTTTGTGTGGAGCTGCTGCTAAGKATAACATCTGTAGCACTCGTAGATGATATTAGTAATGCTGATATATGACCATGCAATGTTAGAGATRTAAGGCAATGTTATCATTAAGGCCATTAGGTACATAGAACACAAGACAGTCCTTCAAATGCATCGTATATACGAATTGAGTACCACTTGCAAGGGCTCCATATTTGTCCAGAATAATTCCCATATATTACTTCACTAAAAGGAGATGATCTTAGTTACATATAGCCTATTAWATTCCAGTGCAAATGTAATTTGCTTATATCTAGAACTCTGTTCCTAAAGATGTCATGAAACTTCTACCACTGCTGTGATTTATCTCTCAGGAACACTTTTGGAGAGCTCTGCAGTGCTAGGGCTAGGGTGAAGCAGGTAGCAGTTCTGGCTTTGTTGTTTCTTTAGGTGACAGGTAGCATTGTGCTGAAAGAACATCTTGTAAATATTGGTTGATGCTTATTTGTTTTTAACCATATTATCATAACACTGATGAGTTATGTGCTGTGGGCTGTATAAATGCACAAGAAAGGTCTAGTGTCTTTAATGGTGTGTGGTAGGGAAATGGTCACATTCCAATTTAACAACAGAGGAACTGAGAACCCCCCAGCATAACTGGGCAGCGGTGTCAGCGTCCTGTTCTGTAGCTGTGCTTTTTTTGCAGTTCTTTGCAGAACAGCAGAAGGTTGGAGATGCTCTGCCCGGCAGGGAAGGATTCACTCTCCTGCTTTTTTCTTTTCCTTCAGAATGCTTTGTGCCTGATAATCTTTCCATTTGGAAATCAAAGTGCAGAAAAAAGAAACAAATCATGACAATCCGCTGTGAAAAAAATCTTTGTATAATTTATTCACTGTATGTTGAATAAAACTGAGTTGGAAGGTTCTTTATTGTACTGCAAAACTACACAGCACCATATGCTGATTAAAAAGGGGAAGGGCAGACTGCCTTCAAAACACAAATGTTTAACTGTGCAGATCATATCCTTTAAAAAGCAGAAAAGGAAAACCCAATGAGGGTGTAGACATACAATAATCCCATTAGGAGCTTGAAGTCTTTGCGGGTGTTGCCACGTTACGCTTTAGTGGGTGTACATAAATGCTTCTGTTATGTACGTATCGTTTGAAACTTGGGTCTGTGCCAGAGTGTAGGTTTTTTTTTTTCTCTCTTTAATAAATCAACAGAAATACAGTTTGCTAGCCTGAAACTGGTAAGGTTCTTTTCTGGAGTTACAGATTGAATCTGAAATAGCAGCATGTGTTGGAGAGGTTGTGCTGTGAAATGCTGGGTGAACAGTGGAGGATTAGGAGACAGTACCTGGAAGCAGCTGAGATGYAGTAATGGAAGGGAAGGAGATCGTGCTGCTTAACCTGTGCTCTGATTTTCTTTTCCTTAAGCCACTATGTGTTGCCAGGCTGGGCCTCTCTCTTTCTGGGTTGTCTAGACTGTCTGCAATTTCGGGCAGACTCTGTGCATGCTGCTTGGTGCATCTGGTCTCAGCTGGAGCCATGGAGTGTCTTGTTAGTAGTGCCCTTCCAAGAACTAATGGAGATGTTGAAGTGGTGCCTAGGTGCAGCCTGGTGAAACAACATTAGGTTCAGGTGTTTAACCTGTCAGTTTATTACAATCACAGTTGCTGTAATCTGTTTTTTATTCTCTCTCCCCRTCCCATTCTCTTTGCTTGCCTGTTTACAGTGTCTGGGCTGGAATCTCATATTGTATGGACTACAGCATGTGGCACAGTGAAGCCCTGGTCCACGACTGTCATTCCATGGGTAGGAAAGCTGGTGACCAAGCCTCAAAGGAACGTGCCAGGGCTGCTCTCTTGCCCCAGGCCATAGCTCAGAATGAGCCTGTGGTTATAGTGCAGCTTTCTTCTCTTTTCCTGAGTTTTTCTATATTTTGTGTTCTCACACAGGATGTAGGGCATTTTTCTATCCTTCAGGATTAGTTGCTAAAGCCCTTTTCCAGTTTAACTGCTTAGGACTGTTTGTATTTGTTCTTTGCACCGATTTTGCTTTCTCTGGCCTAGATTGACTTTTGTTGAAGCCAGTGAGTATAAGATCAAGACTGTGCAGGACTTTCACCATCTGCTATAGAAATCACAAGCTCCTTAGGCCTGATTGCTTGTCACCTTGGCTTTCTGCTTGGGAAGGACATGTTGCTCCTGGACTTCCAGACCGTCGCCTCTTGGCAAGTAAAGTTTTTATTCTTTACTTCTTGTGGGCCATCGTTGCCTGGTGGCTGGAATGAGGGCCAGGCAAGCAGGAAGCCAAAGATATCTTGATCRTGAGATGTGTCTCAAGCAAGTTAGTGTCATGGAATGTCCATGTSCTGTTTAAAAAGTGCATGGCGATACTTGGGTGCAGGATGCTAATGAGTAACTGCAGGTCAAAGCCAAGTGTGCAAATGGGCTTGCAGTTCTGATTAGCSCAGAAGTATGGTCTTGAATGCAGAAGCGTGAGTGAGTTCTAAGTGTTTTGAAAATTTTTTGAAGTTCGAAGTGTTAATATATTCTAGAGGCCTTTAGAGATGGAGTAATGGAGGTAAGCTGGCATCCCAGTGGGTAGCATTGGTATCAGGTCTTAATTTGTGAAACTGACCAGGCTGGAAAGGTGGTCATCAGATCTGTAGACACCTTAGCGTTATGCCTGTCAGCAATGTTTGAGTTTGGGATCACCAAACTTCTATCTCCTTGGGGGWCCTTCACTTAGGCTTGGTGATTATACCCATGCAAGGAGACTCCTTCAGCTGAGATGGCTTTAAGCAGCTATCTTGCAGTGAGATGATGTGTCTTCAGGGCTGGGTGGCATTGACTAGATCATCTCTCATAGCTATTGTAATTGCAACAATGGGAGTGCCACAGCCCTGCCTCTTCCTAACCAGGCTTTCTGATCCCAGATACCTAGCACTGAACCTTCTCTATCCTTTTATCTCTTCTTCATAGGCAGCTGGAGAAGAGGTAGGTCCCCCCCTACCCCGGCAGAGAGCCAGAAAGGTATGGCGAACCTGAGTTTATTGTGTTGTCACTGAAATTTCCCTGAGAAAGAAGTTTATCTTGATTGACCAATTAGTTGCATCTTGTAGGTGTTAGGTCTGCAGAACTCAGCTCTGGAGAGGTGCTGAGCCATTAAACTGGATAAATTGTGGGGAATTTACTTAGCACTTTTGCAAGGTGGGACTTGAAGTGGTTACTGAATTATAGAAGAGGACTGAGCTGCTGTCTGTGTTGTGGTTTATCCTGTACTTCAGGGTGCCCCCAGCCATATTCCTTCCTCCCCCACATTCCACCCCCATCCTATTCCTGACATGTTGGGAGCCTGTATGGTATGTGGCTGTATGCCAGGCATTCTCCCAGAGCTTCCTTTTTGTGCCTCAAGTCCAAGATTGCAGGTGTTGTGCTGTAAATGGGTTTTCAGGGGGGCTGCACTAACCCTTAGAATGTTGGAACTTGAGCCATTTATTTGGCATGTTGAGATGTGATATTTTTGTTGTGATGTGCTGGGCATGAGAAAGCAAATGGTAAAAGGCGGGTTTGCTGCCTTCCTCATGCTGTCYGTCCTCTCTCTAGTCCTTTTCATGATTATGGCGTATCCTAAGTTCAACTCCGTGTATTATCCAGGGTAATTTCATTGCATCTCTACCTTTCCCTGTTAGGAAGAAGCAGCATGAGCTAACTCTGCCCAGACATGCAGATCTGTTGAACACCTTCCTTTCTGTGCCAAATCTCTATTGAAAATAAAGGCTGAAACAGCTTAACATTTTTCTTCCGTTGCCACAGATGTCTAATTGCTGCMTCTTGTTGCAAGAGGCGCAACTGATAGAATTTTCCTGTAGAACAGACAGCATCTAAAGTAAACTCAGCTGCCCTCTTGCTTTCCTCTTGTAGCCTTACCAACAAAGCTGGGAATAGCCCAAGACCTTTCATCAAAACATATTTCTGGGTCAAAATTTGCCTAAATAGTGTCAGAGAATCTCACAAAGTAGGGCTGGAAGAAATGTCCAGAGGTCACTTTGTCTTTTTCCCTGTTCCAAAACAAGATCATCCTTATCTAATCCATTACAGAGGCTGGTTATCTAACCTGTTCTCAAAAGCCAAGTCAAAGCTATGAAAATAGACCTGTTACRCTGTGAAACATCATTCTGTACTTGAAAGTGCAGCCTTTGGAAGGCAACTGAGCTCTGTATGATTTGTGCCTTGCAAAAGGTATGTAATGAGCATTTGAATTCTTGTTCAGACTCTTACCAGAAGGTGCCTACTGTGGCATTAGCACTTAGAGAGCAATGAGTTGGCCCAATAATTGTCAGGGAGACCATCATTTTACCGAAGGTCTCCAGAATACTGCTGGTAGAAGTCACTAGTGCTGTTGTAGTCAAGGAAAAGTGACTTTTGGGGACACTTGAGTTGGATTCTGAGGATATATCAGAGCTGAGGACCCTTGAAATTACCACTTATGTTTGGCTGACTCTTATCTGCTGATTAGGAGCCATGGGCTCCATACTGAGGAAACACCTGCTCTTGTAACAGCCAAAGAGACCAAGGGTGGGAAATCCATCTGTATAATCTGATGAGCATTAAAGCAAGTCARAAGCCAAGGAACTGAGTTAATCTTCTGCGATTGTCCTCCCTCCCTCACACAAAGGTGAGTTAAGGACACAGTTATGTCCCCCTCTCTGAGTCTCAGGATGATGTTGGAGCTTGAAACTTGTATTTGAAATATTATACATGGAAAAACAAATCTGTGTGGAATTAGTGATGTGGAAGATGAAGAGGACAACTGAATGGACTTGCTGTGTGCCAGAGAGGCACTCACAAGCCAAATTCTCATCTCCTGCAGCCAGACCAGGTGCACGTACTTCATCCTTGGGTCTCAAGGGGTGGCTGATTGTGTGTAGTGTGTGTGTGTGTCTGTGCCAAGCTGCCCAGTAAAGCATGTGGGCTGTCCTTGAGTCTTGGTGTTGGATTGTGACTCCGTTATATTTGAGGGACATCTCTGCTGGGGTGCAGTCAGTGCATGGTGGAAGCTGCCTAGGGGAGCATCCCCATAGAGGGCTGTGTGAAGGTGAGGGCAGCTGGAGGGGGAGCAACAGAAGGGCATCTGTGAGCTCTGGCTCCTTCTGGGGAGCCTGGAGAAGAGGTACAACCCTTACTTTCTGTGGCCATGGACATGAAATGGGTGCAGCTCCTCTCAGTTTGCACTCAGCTTGTGGTGGTGACTTCTGTGCTCTTGATGGGCAGCATCTTTTGTGGGGCTGTGGTTTGCTTCAAGGGATCTTTGCACTGTGTGTAACAGCAGGACTTTGGGAGAGGGTCTGGCAAACCTCTACCTGTAATTTCTTGACAGATCACTTACCAGAAATGCAGTGGATGTTACTTGATTTGAGGATGGGAAGGGGAAAGACTGGTTAGGAAAGTGATTGCCAATTGCTGGAGAGAAGGGTAATCTCGTCTCCTTGACGGTATTTCTCATGCCCCATTTGAATGCTGGATTCTCAAATAGCCCGAGATTCATGTGTTGCCTCAGGCTCAGCTGGCYGCTGTGCTCAGGCTCTGCCCCTTTGCTGTCCAACATGTTCCTGCTGAAGTGGCCTTTGTGCTGAGTAATGGGGATGTAGCCACAGTTAGATCCAAATTGAATGTAATTTGGACACATGTCCAAATAACTGCAGAACTGTCGCACTAAGGAAGAGAGTTGGAGAGCTTACATGCTCATGTAAAGCATTAAAAATGTAAAAAGCTACCTTTTAATTTTGCAGTCAGCACAAACAACATCCTGTGCCACCCAAACAGTGACAGGGGACAGGACCATCCCTTAGAAGTTGTGCARTGCCAAAGGAAGTGGCAGAGCATTAGCTGGAGCAGCAGCCTCGCTGGCACCGTGCAGGTTTCATGAGACTTTAGAGCTGCTTTTAAAATAGTCACCACAACTGCAGACTGTCTGCGGGCTGTGTAAGTTGGCTGGGAATTAGGATTTTTTTTTTCCATGCCAACTGTCTCTCCACTGACTGACCTATGCAAGCAACTGAATTGAAATCAAAAATAACAAAACAAAAAAACCCTTACTGCCTAGTTAGACTTTTTGATGACTAGTTTGGCCAAGGGATGAGCCCAAACCCTGTGGATTTGCTGAGTCTCAATCTAGGAGAGGTTGCAGCTCAACTCAAAGGACAGATTTGAACTCTAGAGAAGCAAGTTTTATTTGAAAATTTTCCTAATCCTCTTTTTTCCCCTCTTTAACAAAAACATTATTTTGAAAAATTATGGAATGGAAATAAAAGGACACTTTCATCTCTAAAAATTGAGGAATGATCTGGAGTCAGAGCAGCTGCCCCAGTGAGCAAGGAGGAGGGATCACAGGATGCCCGAGCTAGGACCTCCCTCCAAAGAGCAGGGGGACTGGATTGCTCCTTGCCCCATTGCCTGGTGAAGCATCGTGCCGAGAGGAGCATCTCCTACCCCGCAGCACTGAGATCTCTGCAACCCCTGTGTAAGACCAAGACTTCAGTTGGAGCTTTTGGGATGTCCTATGGGAAAAGGATCTTGGCTTTCAGTGGTGCTCGCGTTTATTCTGAAGAACTAGCTGCAAACAGCATTAAAGCTGCATTCATGCCAGCAACAAATATTTCTGGGACTGCTGCAGTAGCCCAGGTAGCTGTTCTGGCTTTCAGCTGCAAAATGCAGAATTTAGATGACAGAACTGCTAAGAGATTTGGGTTACTCAGCCACATTCGGTTGTYGTGGCCCATGATTTGGAGAAGATCAGAACCCAGAGAAGTAGCTGAACTGGCTGTCATGATCCAGCCCCTCCTCCTTTTGCTAATGTTCTGAATTAAAGTCCTTTCTGAATTCCATTACTGACTGTTGCAGTGCATACTGGGGAGACATATAGGAGTCTGGTTAGAGGCTGGTGAATGGAGCGTCAGGCAAGTTTCAGGCTTGACTGCAATGCTCTATATTGCCATAAAGTGCTTGCTGTGGATGGCTCGTTTTCCATCATACTGGTRCTGGATATTTGATTCCTTAAGACAYGAACCAAAATGTCTTGATGATGGTCTGCAGGAGCCTGCAGTCAGGTGATGGATCTTGCTGCTGCAAGACTTTAGGGGCTGAAATTCTGCAGGGAGCTGCTCAGCAAGCCTGAGCAAGGGCCTTCATTCTCCATACAAGCACTATTAAAACTAAATTAGCTCTATAAAGCCAATCAACTCTGGTGTGAGGAGCTGGGGACCCCTCTGAGCTGAGCCTCAGTGGGCTCTGTCCGATGGTCATGGCACCTGGCGCGTGCAGCTTGACCCCTGCTTGGTGCCACTGGTTCTTTTTCCGTGTGGTCTCTTATGTCACAATGTCACCATGGTGGCAGTGCTTCTGCTTTGCTCTCCTGGTTCCAAGGACTGCAGGGACAGAGGCTTCCTGGAAAGCAGATGCTTTGGCTGCTTGGCCAAGATTGGGAGGACCATTATCCTTTTCTGTAGCAGATTTATGTTTGTACACATTTATTTTTATAAAATCCCCCTAAATTAGGTAAGTGTTTAGTTATCATCATCATCATCTAATCAGCTACTCAGCGGATCAGTTGATATTTAGTCCAGGTATTTGGCAGAGATGATTAGGGCTGTATTGAGGAGGAGGTTCTTTCTAGGATGTCCTAAGGCTTGCTCTTTCTTCCTTCTTACCGCAGCTTCCGTCTTTGCTCTCTTCTGTGATGATGTTTCTCAAGAAGCATGTGTCAGGGAGAATATTTGTGTCATTTTCTGTACATATTGGAAATAATTTGCCTCTAGAAAGTGATTGTGGTGTGTTTACCATGCGTGGAGTAGCTGCAGTTCTGATGTGAATTGAAATATCAAATGTTTATGAAAGATGACATAGCAAAGCTGCTTACCATATGGTCTAGGAGACACAGTGATGCTAGACASTTTTTTCTCCTAGCATATGCCAGGAAAAAGCAGAAACAATAGAATTTGTGTATTTTTCTATACTTCAGGCATACCATTGAGTCCTCTTATCCAGGGCATGGGGTGCAATCTAAATATTATATGAATTTATAAATATTATATGAATTAGGACTTGCGTTGAACCAGTGTTTTGGCACTGCCTTTGAGATTTGGAGATTGCTTCTAGTTAGGATGATGCTGGTGACATCTTGTACTCAGGGCTCACAGCCCTGAGCTCACAGCATCTCTCCCTGCACCTCTCCTTGYTCCTCCGGATCAGGATCCCAGGACAATTACTGGATTTTGCAGTATGGAGACTTGCAAACAACTTGGTGTCAGCCACCCTGGGTCTAGAAATGGTGCAGTTAAGTTGATGTGGAGCTGCATGTTCTGGATTTACTGGCTTGGATTAGCACATCCTTGGGAGTCTCTGCACGGTATCAGCACTGGATTATGCTACTCCATATGTCTCCTTTGCAAGATGCACTCCAAGCCAGGTRAAGCAAGAACCAGTGCTATGAAGCTTACCAGGTCTCTGCAGGCCTTCAATTTGGAAATTGTTGACCTGCTACCTCCTGGGTCTTGCACTATGCCCGTCATGAAGATAAGACTTTATTATAGGATGTGAAATGAAATGTGGAGACCCCTGTCAGGATGTTTCTACTATTGGTGGTGTTTGGACTTCAGGTAAGTCTGTGGATTCACACATGCTCTTCCTCTCTTGTGATCTAGGTTGCATGGTTGGACCCTGGAAATGGGATGCCAGTCCCGTTCGGGGAGCATAAAGAAAGAAAGAAAATCTCCTAGCTGGTGTTGCTGCCGCAGCGACAGCGAGTGAGAGCCAGAGGCAGGAAAATGTCGACAGTCACCTCAGCGCTCCAGGCTCCCCAGGGCCCTGTGAATCCGCCGCCGCCGGAGGTCACTAACCCTAATAAGCCTGGCCGGAAGACCAACCAACTGCAATATATGCAAAATGTTGTGGTAAAGACCTTGTGGAAGCATCAGTTTGCTTGGCCTTTCTACCAACCGGTTGATGCAATTAAATTGAATTTACCAGTAAGTACCTGCCTCCTCCTCACCCATATTCTGTTCTTGGAAAGCTCTGAGATCAGCTCTCGGGTCATTAGATCAGACTGGTCTGGTTGCTTTTTGTGATTTCCATGAATGTGCTCGGCCCCTCTGAATTTCAAGGTGATGTCTTTAAAAACTGGAGATCTCTGAAGGAAAAACCTGCTGCACCCTTAGTGAAGGGAGAAAGCAGCACCCAGGCAAGTTGTCTTGGAGCAGCTGAAATGTAATGCTATGTTTGTGGCTGCCCCTAGTGACTTTTGCATGCCACTTGTCCCCTATCTGTCCAAATTGAGAGCCCAAGTGCGTGCACTCAGGAGCATTTAGCACTGGCATCAATGTCATTTGTTGGACTTCTGGATTTTCCAGTAGTTTTAACTGTTGAGGRGGACAGGAGAAGCCAATTAGCGAGGGTACTTGAGAGCTGTCAAGCTCCAAATGGAAGCAGGAGTTCAACAGTTGCCCTGATCTGTGTCTCCTGTGCTTGGTGATATGTATCCTAGCTCTAGCAGACCAGGTAGTCCAAGCTCAAGCAGGTCATTCATCAGTGACTTGAATTGGTACTAAGCAGCTTTCAGGGATATAAGTCTGGAGAGCTCCCATTTTCACAGGTTATTACCTGATTTTATGGGCTGGATCCAGGAGTCTTTAGAAGTCTGTAATGTTGATGGATACTATATAAAGTGTGAGCCAGAAGAGTGAAACACTTAACACCTTTGTAATATTTCACCAGGTCTCTGCTCCTTTGTGTCTTCTTTTTRTGGATATATTTTTTTGGTGAGGAATTTTGAAGTGATTTTAAAGGCAGGTCACCAGAGAACTTAAAGGAGTTGCTGGAAGAATAATTGTTTTTCACTCATGGCCTAAATCAAACCTAGTAACCCCCAGAGCTGCCTTTTCTGCCACATGGGAAGAGGCTTTCAGGTCACTCCTGTGGCTTGGGCTCAGCGAAAGGCCAGTGGCTGCATGTGGTCTCATATGGTCACACAATGAGAAGCCTTGCTGCTTTTTCTCTCCAATAAGAAAGTTAAAGCATATAACCCTGCACGTTTGGAGCATCTCCAGCCTGCAGAACCATGTTGAAGCCTTGGGAGAATGTTTCAAGGGAGACCCCAAAACTTTCAGTGTGTTCTCTACCAGTGCTGGCATTGAAAGTGATGGGTGTTTCAGTGGCAGCCTTCTAAAAGGACAGGCAGAAATCCCATTTCCTAGATGACAGCTAATCCATAGTTAAACTGAGCACCCTGCCCAAGCTGCTGCTGACACTGCTGCCCCTAATTCTGTGCCCGTGTGAGTAGAAATGGTCATGTTATTCTATTTAAAAATTGTGGTATCCTTCCACTCTGTGGTACAAACCACAGCTGCCCTTAGAACCCCTGCAGCATTTATAAAAAGTCAATAATGTCCGTGCCTGTGTGTTTGAACATGTGTCGGTGAGGGGTGAGGAAGGTTTGTGCTTATTTTCTCATGCTTTGTAGTCAAATTGGTAATTACAGTGATAACCTGAAAGCTACAACTTAGAAAAGAAAGGTGATGTTTGATGTGAAGGTTATGTTTGCATTTTGCAACAGAAAGCTGGGGATGTGTATTTGGAGAAAATGGAGAAAGCTGGGACTAGATGTGAACACAGCCTTTCCTTTTAACTTCTTTCCTGTTTCTCCAACAGGATTATCACAAAATAATAAAAAACCCCATGGACATGGGGACAATCAAGAAGCGCCTGGAACATAACTATTATTGGAGTGCCAGTGAATGTATGCAGGATTTCAACACCATGTTTACAAATTGTTACATTTACAACAAGGTAAAGAATCCAAACAAGTTTTGAGCTGGGGCACTGCCTAGAAAAGACCCCACTACTGCTGTTACAGTGGGTTTTGAACGGGCTAACTTTTCAGCACTACACGCCTGCCTTGCAAGGATTTGAAATGCCACTAATTGCAACCACATTACTGGAAAAGTACAAAGCTGTCTTTGTGCTGTGGCTTTTTTCCCCCGCACTAGTTAAAATGGCAAATGTGCTTTCTAACTAAAGGTAGGTTTCTGGGATTATGTAGTGAGTTGCTCAAGATTTTGGTCCTTGTATTTGCAGCTAGGAATTCTTTCAGATTAGCTCAAGTTTATGCAACATTTTTCGAGTGTTAAGTGATATGTTAATGACAAGTTTTGCACTGGCTGTCCAGCAGGAACAATATTTCCTACTTCTCTTAGTAGCAAAGAACAGTTCAGTAAGTAGCATAATTCTGTTCCCTGCCAGTGTTTCATACCTACATGTACAGCTTGTAATTGCATGTTATTTTGGGTTTGGCTTATTTGCTGTTTTTATGTTAAAACTGTGTTGCTTGTATGGTATTTTCTGTGGTGGTTTGTTGYCATTGACCCATGCTGGAGAAACAGCTGAAATAGTTTGGGCCCCAGAGAATACATTTACACCCTTCTCTTGGACCTGCTGGCATCTGTTGAGTTTGCTGCTGCTTAGGCTGATAGTGTGCTCGTTATCAGGGATCCTGTTGGAAGTTCTGATACTGTTTGAACACAGTTTACTTGGGATCAGCAATATGGACGTGCTGGACCAGAAAGAAGAGCAGGAGTGGGTGAGGAGGAAGAAGGAAGTGTAGTTTATGTGCAGGGCTTGGCTAACCAGCATTTATTTGTAGGACAGTGTCGTTGAAGTTTTCGAAGCCTCATCCTGAGCCTCTTTGTATCTGACCTGTGGATGGCGTACTACTGGCTTGTCTTCTTGTCCCTGCAGCCCACAGATGACATCGTCCTCATGGCCCAAGCGCTGGAGAAGATATTCCTGCAGAAGGTTGCCCAGATGCCTCAGGAGGAAGTCGAATTATTACCCCCAGTTCCTAAAGGCAAAGGCCGCAAGCCATCAGCAGGTGCACAGAGCGCAGGTATCAGCCTGGTTCCTTGATGGTGAATGTTACGAGTCTGTTGTTGAGGCCTGACCCACCATCCAAGCTGCCTGACCATGTAGAGGATGGGGAGGTAGTAAAGGAGCACGTGGAGGTGGTCAGAATAGTGAAAGAGAATTAGACTTGTAGGTCCTGATTCCCCAGTGTTTAGCTTGTTTGGCTTAAGGCCCCGCACACGTCGTACAAACATCTCTCCATCCATAGTGTCCTCATCCCCATGCCGCCTCGATGAGAGAGGGCACTGCTGTTGCCTCCGCTAASCACAGAAGAAACCAAGGCAAAGACACAAGGTAGTTAAACACGCCAGTCTGTTACAAGTGACACTGTGGCCCAGAAAGCTGCTTTAGCTCTGGATTTATACCCAGAATCATGTGTGATTGCCAGAAAGGAATTATTATGCTGTTGCAAAAGGCTACGTAGAGGATTGCATATCAGTTGAAACTAAGTTTAGTTCAGCTTACCTTGAGCTGATTTTAAGTGGGCTTAAGAGGGAAACATCCTTAAGCAGCACAAAACAATTCATAAAGGAGCTTGTGTGGGCTGAGTAAATTGTTATAAGCATTTTCTSTAAACAAGATCTAACTGTTGCTCTGGGAAAGTCAACTGTTCCCTTTCACTTCCCTGACTCCCAGGTGCCAAATGCAAAAYGTGGAGTTTTTCACTCATGTGCAGCTAGTTTAGAGCTCACAGTAGAAAGACTTAGGCCAGTGATCACTCAGCTTTTTTGACCCCTGGGTAAGAGCACCAAGCAAATCATTCCATGTCTGTCTTGCTCTTCCCGGGGCCCTCAACTGGGGTCTTCAGGCAAGCYTGGGGTCTCTTGTAACCGCCTCTACATTTCAGCACGTTTTTGCTTTGTCGTTTGCAAGGAACCCAGCAAGCAGTGGCCGTGTCTTCCGTGTCCCCGCCGGCCCCGTTCCAGAACGTCCCTCCAGCCGTGTCTCAGACGCCCGTCATTGCTGCCACCCCTGTGCCAACCATCACTGCTAATGTCCCGCCTGTCGCTGCCCCTCCAGCCGCCGCTCCCCCTCCACCTGCTGCTCCGATCATGCCCGTGGTTCCTCCTACGCCACCAGTGGTCAAGGTAAAGAGAATTCAACCCCTACCTCTTGGGAAGGCAGCTAAGCCTCAGTTTTCRCCCCCTCAGTGCTGGCTACGTGCATTACTTTTCTTTGCATTTGACTCCTTGCCTCTCTGCCYGTTATTGCTCTGAGATGTGCTCGGACTAGTGCTTCCCATCCAGTTTGGAGTGGGTTGAGAAAAAGCTTTACTTCATCCCAGCTGAGGGGATGTCAGCTGCCTCAATTAAAAGCTCTCATTTGACCACAGATGTAGATAGTGCTGATATTCCATGAACTAGAGCTCTCAGAGGTTCCYCCATTTTGCACCATATAATCCAAAACATGTCTCCTAACCTAATGTGATTTTTCACTGGGATTTTTACTGGATCTGCTCCTTTAAGATGTACAGACTCCAGGACTAGGAATGTTCCTCTCTGCCATAAAGCAGTTCAGGACAAGCCTGTCACTCCAGTTGGAGGAGATTGACRTTGCCTGCAGGTTTTGGGTGCATTAGTTCTCTCTTGTTTACTGAGTAATCAGGGAGTTGTCACTGGTGTTCCACTATTTACTAGRTTCGTTTATGGTAAATGAAAGCATTGCTCTAAATTGGATTTTTTCTAGTAAATTGTGTATTGCTTTAAAAGGATGAAAATATAGCTTAGAGAAAGCGGGGGTGTTTTTTGAGCTGGGAAATTGAGCTGGAAACTGCAGCAATGCTGGCGTTCACTGACATGGGCTGCCAGAATCATTGAATTTATTGTTTTACTTATTCCTAAACTGTGGCTTTAACTTATTAGGGAAATTGGAAGTCAGGTCTCCTTGCAGCTAAACCCAATCTTCTTCAGAAACCTATCTTATTCATACTGCAGTTTCTGTCCAAATAACTTGTTTCTGAGAATCAGTTTAATTTTAAAACTCATGGCTGAACATAAAAGGGAGTTTGCCAAATACATGCTGCAAAATAAATCCCACTTGCGATTTATTCAAGATTCCCCTCAGATTTCCTGAGGGAAAACTTCTTCTCCCTTTCCCTCCAGGGGGATAAATCCTTCATAGGAGCATGAGAGAGAGAGGTGGCTGGATAGTCACAGCTTAAATTTGACAGAGATGCTCGACTTGCTTGAGGCAAAATCATTACATTCCTATTCTTGTCTGTAATAAGCAATCTACCTTGGAACATCCCCTAAATACCTCTTGGGTATCCCCTAAATTTAGGGTGTCCCCTAAATACCTCAACCTCTTGGGTTGAGGGCTCCTGGGTCTTTGATTAATTTGCTTTGGTTCAGAACTTACAGCCTGATCCTGCCACTGGGGGCTCAGACTTGTGCTTAAGTTGCTGGCACTTACAAGACACCATGTGTTAGCTGAGCTGCAGTAATCAACTGGGCGCCCTCCTTTCCCTTGGCGAACATGAGCTAAGAGCCCTTAGCTCGAATCTCAGGGAGGTGCAGAGAATTAACACATTTTGCATCGTGTCTCGGCTTGGGTTGGAGATGTGCAAGCGGCTGGTTGCTGTGGCTCCGATGACATGTGGTGATACATCACGCTGCAGTCACTGAATTGGGTTTTGAAGCTTCCAGTCGCAAGTTCCATTTATCCCAGTGAAGTAATTCTATTTTCTGTCAGAGGACAGACACATACATCACAGGAACAGGGGTGAATTGTGCTAAGTTTCTCCTAGCAGAGTGAGAACCGTCTGCCCACTCACGAGCTCTGTCTCATTGCTGTTTCAGAAGAAGGGAGTGAAGCGAAAAGCGGACACGACCACCCCAACCACCTCTGCGATCACTGCCAGCCGTAGCGAGTCGCCCACTGCCCTCTCGGACCCCAAGCAGGCCAAAATCATCGCCCGCCGCGAGAGCGGTGGCCGGCCCATCAAGCCACCAAAGAAAGACCTTGAGGACGGAGAGGTCCCCCAGCATGCGGGGAAGAAGGGCAAGCTCTCCGAGCACCTCAAGTACTGTGACAGCATCCTCAAGGAGATGCTCTCGAAGAAGCACGCGGCCTACGCGTGGCCCTTTTACAAGCCCGTGGATGCAGAGGCCTTGGAACTGCATGACTATCATGATATTATCAAACACCCCATGGATCTCAGTACTGTGAAAGTACGTCCGCCTTTACCACCTCTTTTGCAGGGTGTCGTGGCCCTCTGATTTCAGAGAGCTGGCCCATTCTAGGGGAGGGAAAGGGGGGACAAGGGTAGAAATAGTAACCTGTTTGGATAGTATTTGGATTTCTTTTATTTTGTTTGCCCTCTCCTTTTTTTCCTGTGAAATGGGCCATCTTTATACCCTGCAATATAGACTGCACAAAGCCATCCTCTCTTTTTGTRGATAGTCCAGCTAAACTCGTGTACTTGGGACCATGTTGCCCTCTGAGAATAGGTGCAGTATTGCATAAGATTCAATTGATAGCGTCCTGTTTCCAGGAGCTGCTGCCTATCTGGTTGTTGGCATGATGTGTGCTCCAGATAGGCTTTCAGTGAGCAGTTCCAACTGGAACCTGATGATCATCTGGTGCTCAGGAGAAGGGAAGAAATAATATGATGCTTGTGCAGTTTATGTCTTTAAGAGCTTAGTTAAGTGTGGGTCAAAATTGAAGATGCATTTTTGCTGTCGCTTGAGAGGTTTTTCTGACTCTCTCCTAGATATCCATGGAGCAAAGCCTTGGTTTTCTAGTTCCCATCTTCTGCTTGGCAGCTGGCCATGGGAATCTGTGGTGGTGGAGGTGAGACTTTCTCCCATGTGCCAAGGAGTGGAGATGTTTCACCACCCACCAAAAAGTGATTTGTCCAAAAGCCAGACACACTATGTCCCAGCTGAGCAGTGCTTGGGTTTGTCTGAAATGCCTGAGTGACCATGGGGCAGCTCCATTCCTGGTTCTTTCCTGCTATTTTGGGGCAAATTCTACTCAAGAGTGATTTCAGAGCATTATATTCTGCTTCTGCCATGTTAATCAGACCTGATGTTGCAGGAGTTCTTGCATTTGTAGTAGTAATTTTTGCTGATGAGAACACAGTTGTCACGGTCTGCATTGAGGATTAGATTGGAGTGAGTCTTCATCCCTATGCTGAAGCCGTGACCCAGAGCAGGCTTCCTGCAGCCTGCATTTTCCTGTCTGTAATATGGGGATAATGATTCTTAGCCCACCTTGAAGGGCAGTTGTGAGGACAGTGCTCTGAGAAGCACTATCTGGGTGTTAAGCTTTATTATCGATTGAGTTCATGCTTTTGTGAGTAAACTAAAGTGGTGTTGGGCATCTTCCTTCTCCTGAAATTGCACTATCCTGACTTTTTTGTTGTTTTACATAACGCTGCACATTGCACTGGCTTGTCTCGGGCTTGTAATAGAGCCAAGCTGTGTTAAAAGCCTTTGTTGGCCTCCTGGGAGGAGAGGAGGGGAAGGATGAGGAGTTGAGCTCAAAACAAATGGTTTTTGCTTAAGCAGCAGAAAGGGAAGTAGATGTGTGGAAGCTCTCCTGATGTGACACCAGTCAGACCAATGTGGGAGTGRGTTTGGTGGCTTTTGGTCTGTATTAATTGCTTTGGGGGCCGTATAAAGGAGAGGAAAGCTTTTAGTCAATACAAGGTAGACTAACACGATGGTAGTAGCAGGAGAAAGGGCTAATTGAATGTGACTTGTATGTCTTTTTATTAATAAGGTRACTTTGCCTTATTGTCAGGATTCATTCACTTCTGCAGTGAAGTCCTTCCTGTCCACTTGGTCTGGAGCACAAGCCTATGAGATAATTCAGCTCAGAAGGGCCCCCTTCTGAGGGGTCAGCTCTTGYACTGCTCTGCTGCTTCCAGGAGTCACTGGCTCCCTTGAGTGGCTCTGCAGAGAGCAAGGCCAGGCCCAGTGTGATCAGTCTGTGAGCAGTCATGGGTTGTCAGTGCATTTATCAATATTAGTTTGTGTTGGGGCAGAGATGCAGCACTTAAGTGATGTTAGGTACTTGGTATGGTGTTATTGTGAACAGTTATGTCTCTTCAGGCTTCTTGTAAGCTACATGTCAATGTGTTCTCAGAGTCTATAAACTGTCAGTAGTTTCAAAGGAGTTTCAAGGATGTCTCTTCTCTGTTAACGACTGAGATAGGAAGAGGTGTCTCTTGATCTGTGCAATTGCTCTTTCCATTATTGGATTAGAGCTGCAGACAGTTATTGATAGCCCTTTATCTACTAGTCCTGTGAAAGCAATTCATTAGATGGCCATGTTCCAGATAACTCAGTTACTGAACTAATTTCAGTGGGACTGCTGGTGAACCTAGTCCTTTTAGACCTCTTTCCAGTTCCTTCCACATCTCCTTGACTTCATAGGATGACTGTAGGTCTCCAGAGATCCCTAGCAACCTGGTAGATCTCCCATTACCACCATAGGAGTGAAAACCTGTCTCTGCCAAARCTGATATTTCCATTATCACATATCATAGGCTATGCACTTGCATGGCAATCTGAAGGAGAAGTTGCATCCTGGTAACTGAAGTCCCTCAAGCAGAGTTGTCCATCTCTACCTTCTGCATCCTCTCTTCCTTTTGTCTAAGCTTCTCTGGGATTTTATAGCTGAAAGGAAAGGAAGGAGCAGGAAGTATAATCTATCCCTGTCAGCAAACRCAAAACAGCTCAGGAATTGCAAAAGCCAAAAGCTGCTAAGATCAAGTTGACATTTTCTAACAGGGGAACACGCATGTGAATAATGTGTTTTTGAGATGTAGTTTGGAGGCTTCTTTCTAGGAAGTATTCTGCTCTGTATTGTGCAGAATCCATGTGCAGTGCTGCAATTCCTTGGATTGCTGCCTCCTTCACACTTAAATCTCTTTATAGTCCTAATTTTCCTGCTCTTTAAAGCATAGATCTCCAATTGCACTTTTTTTCTGCAAGTGTGGGTGTTATTTTCCTTCTGTAGCAGCGTAGGACAGAAAGCTGGAGACAGGTTAGGGGCAGACCCAGAGAATATGTAAAGACTCTGGATTTGTCTTTCCATTTGGGAGAGTCCTTCATAATAAACTTCTTTGAAGTGCTGTCTGGTGCTTTTTTATGAAGTGTTTTMTTATCTTTTGCTCCTGGCCTGTAGCTGATAGCAAGACTTCTCTGGGATGCAGTAGGCAATGTTAAGTGCRTGGAACAGAAACCTGCCATTTGTAAGCAGTGCAGTTCTCCAATGCGAGGCAGCTTTTCCTTTTGTGGCTCCCAAAGACTTCAGGTCTAATTCTGTGCAAGCAACAATGCTCATGGGCAAGTGGTACCAACTGCCATGCACCAAAGTGCAGCTTGGAGCATCTTTTCCAGCTCTTTCCTCTGGCTTCTGCATCAGCAATATAGATATTTCTGCCTCTTATTTATGCAGTGGTGAACMAGCCATAGTCCTCTCTATCCAAAGTGTTTACTTTGGGAATAAAGTGCTACCTCTGGGGATAGAAATATGCTAGTCAGTTTTCCTGCAGTGATTTGCTGTGGTTTTGGAGCAACTGAGTCTGTTGTGTTTTTTAAAAGCAAGGAGCCATTCTTTCAGGGATTTCTCAAAGATTTTTTAATTGCACCTATTCTAGAGGATTTTTTGAGGTAATAGAACGGGGCTTCGTGAAGCAGCTGCTCTTATTGAGGCAGTTTCTGCAAGGTGCAGTTAGGGCCCAAGAAATGGGGCCGGGTCTTCCCCAGCTGATGGAGATGGTTGGAGAGACCTCGGCAGAGAAGACAGTGTGGCCTGAGCCCTCCTCAGCACCAGCCTTGTGTCCTGAAACCTGCATTTAAAAATGTGCTGGAAATGGAGCAAGGACTGGAAAGCTGTAAGGTGAGACTTGAATGACAGATCGCTTGGATTCGGCTTCTTTGAGACCTGGAGTGTGCAAAGGCAGGTTCAGAAATGATGCATTTGAAGAGACATGATGGAAATGAGGGAGTTCAGGAAATACAAGGGAGGAAGGTCAGGTCTTCAAACATGTTAAAAATAYTGTAAAGGAGAAGGCAACAAATTTTGCCTGCATCTGCCTCGTACAGGACAGGATGTACCTTAAGAGTAAAGGTTTCATTAAATGCTGGGAAACAAACTCCTAAACCTTAGTGATTATTAAACAGTAGAATTAATTGCTGAAGGACAAATGAGATGGTTGTGGTAGAAGTTGCATGGGGCAGAGCATGGCCTAGTTGGCCTTCCAGCACCTTTTGCAATCCTGCTGTTCATGATGCTGATTTGCAATTGTAAATGCAACTTAATTTTTTAAGCAGCTGAATATCTCAAAGTGAATTTGTAACCTCGAGATATTCCATCCCATCAGTTTAAACTCTTTTCTTTCTTTTGTCAAGCTAATTTTTCTTTACAAGAAAAGAACAACAAAAATCGGAGATTAAAGTGCCTTGGGGCTAAAATAAAACATAAGTTTTGGATGGAAGTGAAGCCTCAGACACTGAAATATACTTTGTAGGCAGTAATTGGCCAGTGAGCGTGCCAAGCAAATACATGTGCATCAAAAAGGCCCTTCATGCAGTAAGACATTTTAAAATAAATGGTCCCTTTCATTTGAACATACTGTTTTGCTTCGGAATTGGCCTGAAATGCTTTTCAAAGGAGGCCAGCTCTCCTCCAGGCTGGAGATGCACAGATCTCATTCCCATCCCATCTCTGCTGCAGCCCTGAGCTCCAGCTCTTCCCCTGAGTTTCTTGCTGAGAGAATGAGGTCTCGTGACAGAAGTTTGACAGCCCTTTGGCTGCGACACCACAGGACCATGGCAGAAATGTTGTGACCCTGTGTGTGGGTCCCACTGCAGCTGTCTCTTTGGAGGGGAAATTGCCCCATTCTGGACCCAGAGCAAGAGAAATGGATGGAAGTGAGACCTTGGAAATAAGAAAGAAGCCAAGTGCAAAACCTAGCCCCTGATATTTGTCCTCATTGCATTACTGGAGAACATGAGGAAGGGATTCCTGAAAGGTAGATTCTATAACCATTCTGTCAACTGGACTTTGTAAATTGTGAGTAGATGCTGTAGCTTAACAATTGAAACTATTCTAATATCAACAGATCTGATTATCTTTTTTAGCAAAAATTCCAAATATGATTTTTTAAGCTGCTCTGAGCTCTCTGTGTGCCTCCATGTAGTTCCAACAAATGCCTTTTTGCTTATGGCTTTTTCTCCCCTTCCCCTTTGGCTTGTTTGTTTGCAGAAAAAAATGGACAGTCGAGAATACCAGGACGCGCAAGGGTTTGCAGCAGACATTCGGTTAATGTTCTCTAATTGTTACAAGTACAATCCTCCAGACCACGAAGTGGTGGCCATGGCCAGGAAGCTCCAGGTAAACATGCTGGCACACACACCTTTTGGAATGCACTTAATTGCACTGCAAGGGGGGCTGTTTGGAGAGCTTAGCGTGGGTCTGGTCTTGGCACCAGCAAGGGAGAGCCTGGGATTCCTTCAGCTCCTGGAAAGCAGCCCATTCAGTGCTCTCTGTTGCAGAACCACCGTGCTCCCGGCCACAAGCCATGTTCTGCTCCCAAAATGTTTTAATTGTTGATGTCTAAAGCAATGGAGGAGGGTTCCTGAGTGTGCAGAATCCCCTCTCTATGCACACCTTGGAGCTGGGAGTATTTGTGTGGGCTGAAACAGTGGGCTGAGCCCCCCAGCTCTGGGGCCCAGGCTGTTTTGAGGTTTCTGGTGTTGGGGTCGGCTTTGCTGTTGGCATTTGAAGGCCAAATTCATGTCTGCATTTGTGCAAGAGCTAATCACGAGCTCAGGGATCTCTTAGCAGAGGAGGAATGGAGGGTGAAGCAAACCAGAAGAAAATGTTAGAAATGCCAGAATGTGTCAAGCCTGGGGTTCCTTTATCTTGTATCTGTCTGGCAGCGGCCAGTGCAGGAAAACTGCGGAATCTTCCCGGGAGGCAGAGACGTGAGAGCCTGTCACCCTCCCACAACCTTCCCATCCAAAAATGAGTCTGAGGAGATTGGGAACTTGGGGTCTGTCTAGTCCTAACGCACTGCAAGCCTTTTAACCCTTCAAGAGAGGAGGAACCATCCAGGTGTTTTCATGATGATTTCAACCCTTGTTGTAGAGTGGTTATCTTCAGTATTTGTAGAGCTCTTGCATGACAAAGACAGACCCTTACACATGCTGCAGTGTCTGGTGGATTATAAAAGCCAGGGTGAAGACTTTGTGTTTGAGGCTGCTCCTGTGAGTGTTTGTTTTCCTTTTTTTCTAGGACGTCTTTGAGATGAGGTTTGCAAAGATGCCCGATGAGCCTGCGGAGGTGCCTCCCGCGGCACCACCAGCAGCGGCCGTGGTGAGCAAAAGCACAGAGAGCAGCCACAGCAGCGAGGAGAGCTCCTCCGACTCCGACAGCTCCGACTCCGAGGAAGAGCGAGCCACTCGGCTCGCAGAGCTCCAGGAGCAGGTGAAAGGGCCAACTCTTGTCTCTCTGTGCATGTGCTTGGGCAGTGGAAAGAGCTGAGCAGGCAGAAAGGTCTAATTTCGTGTCTGGAGGTGGAGGTTTGGTTATTTTTGCCTTGAAGTCTGACTTATTTTTTTGTTGTTCTCCACCAGCTCAAAGCTGTCCACGAGCAGCTAGCTGCACTGTCACAAGCACCAGTGAACAAACCAAAGAAGAAAAAAGAGAAGAAAGAAAAAGAGAAGAAAAAGAAAGACAAAGAGAAGGAGAAAGAGAAGCACAAAGTAAAAGCTGAGGAGGAGAAGAAACCCAAGGTGGCTCAGCCACCAAAACAAACCCAGCAGAAGAAAGCGCCAGCTAAAAAGGCAAACAGCACGACCACAGCCAACAGGTGAGAGCTTGTCTGCTCTTGGTGGGCAGGGCAAGAGCTTTCAGCCCTGTTCTCCTGTCCCTCCTATTAACTTGCCATGGAAGAGCATTCCTGGGCATCTCCAGGGGGTTTTTAAATTCGAGCTGGCAGTGGGGCCATCTTATTTCCACTGTCTCTCCCTGGGTTTGCTTTTGCCTTTGGCCCAGCCAGTGAGAACATGCTGCTTCATTGCTGCCCCCCACTGCCACTTGAGCTTGTTTCGTGCCGTGGAGGGCCAAAACTTGATAGGAATGGAACAGTTGATCTCAGATTTCTGAACTTTTCAGAAGTCCTGGTATTGTTCAAACATCTGGCTAGAGGCCCAAAGTCAGAAGCCTTGGGATGTTCGTTAAAAGGGGATTTGAAGAGAGTTCATTGCTTGTAAATACCCCTAAACATTTCCATGTCTGCCAACTCCCTAGGCAGCCCAAGAAAGGAGGCAAACAGGCGTCTGCAACCTATGATTCTGACGAGGAGGAGGAAGGTCTGCCCATGACCTATGATGAGAAACGACAGCTCAGCTTGGACATCAACCGCCTGCCTGGGGAGAAACTGGGCAGGGTGGTACACATCATCCAGTCACGGGAACCTTCCCTCAGGGACTCCAACCCCGACGAGATAGAAATAGATTTTGAAACATTGAAGCCCACAACTTTACGAGAACTGGAGAGATACGTGAAATCTTGTTTACAGAAAAAACAGAGGAAACCATTTTGTAAGTTACCTCCTGGGGCATGTGTTCCCCCACCAGCTCTTGGGCTCAGCTTTGGAGTCCGGGCGTGTGTGTTGAGATTCTCTTATCCAGCTGCTGAGTATGTGATGAGAGGGATTTTTAGAGCCTCTTTTCTCCCAAAGAAAATATTCAGAAACTTTCTGGTTTTTCCTTCTTTCTTCCCATGATGTCATCCTGTGGAGACCCAGAGGGACTACTCTGTTCCTCTGCAAGAGCTGTGTGATGTCTTTATTGCTTACCTAGGATCTGGAAGGCACTTGCAGAGGTTTCAGTCTCGTTCTGTTAGGTGTTACATGCACACATCTGGAAGGATCAGGTTCTTATCCTGAATAGTTGATCTTCTATTTAGCAAGGAAATAAAAAGCAGGGCTGGAATCCGGAGCACCAAGGGAATAAATGACTTGCACAGTCACATGAGTAACTTGTGAGTTCTGGATGTAAGTGTCCGAGTCCTGTGCTGGCTCCAAAACTGCTCTGCCTCTAGGTGGCTTGTATGCACTGCACCGATCCTCAGTCTCTACCAAATCAGAGAACAAATGTCCACGTGCTGGCAAGTTATGGTACAGACTTCTCTGTGCCTTGTCCACAGAGGGTGAGTTGGTGCAGCCCATTGAATGTAGCTCCAGCTGCCACCACTTAAAGTGCTGCTCACCTTAAGTGGTCCTGGCTCTGTCCATCCACTTGTCAGTGATCCTGGTAAAATATAACATGGTAGTTACAGCTCTTGCAGAGCACCTGCTTCAGCACCACCCGACCTGCAGGTAGGCTTAAGAAGAGGTCACACTTTGACCCTTCATTTCACTCTTTAATAAACTGGTTTGATTTTTCTCGAGTCCGTTCCTTGCTGCGGTAGAGTTCAGGGAGAGATTTTGTTTTCCAGAATTGTTAGGAATTGGGAGAGCAATCCTTTTTTGGAAGCAAAGCCTGGAGTATCACAGATAACCTGAGACTCACGTCGTCCTCCTCGGTGCCCAGCTCACCATGCCGACGGGCTGCCTTGTCTGGACCACAGAGACTGACACCCGAGCACAACCGGACTGCCCTGCTGCCTGCTCAGTTGCTCTTGTTCAGGCACACACCTCCAGATTTTTTTAAATCAATTTTTTACAGAAATACATAGAAATGTAGGTATTTCCTTGCTGGCTCAGGCAGAGTATCAGGCCTCGGTCTTGCTCCGGATATTGGCCCCAACACTTGTGTCCTGTTACTCCTCCTTGAAGGGATTTCTTCTGCTCAGAAGCATGAGTATTGCTGATACTTCTTACCATTTCAGTGCAATTGGTACAGTTACGTTCCCATCATCTGCTAGCTTTTGTTACTGTTGGTTTCTAATCTGTTTTTATTTTATATTTAAAGCAGCGTAACAATGCAGTTTGATTCTTGTGTAATATATCTTAAGTTTTAATGGCAGATGCTTACCTCTGACAACCTTTAATGGGACACTTTATTTTACAGGGCAGAAAACCCATGTAACAATTCTGTAATTACAAATGTGTAACTATTGACCATATAACTGGCTGGTAAGTAACCTGTAACTACAAGGTTATTACATGGATATTTCTATCTTCTAAAATACTTTGCAGAAGGTCTCTCTTAAAAAGTGCATGTTACAAGATGATGGTGATTGGATGATCTAGACAACTTGGCGTGTTGTCTTCTATCTGGGATGTATAGTTGCTGTGCAGTCACTTGATTTTTACAGTGGCAGTGGTCGCACAGATTTACATGCCCTGTAAAATAGTGATGTCCAGTCTTTTTTTTCCTCCTACACAACCATGCAGTTTCAGAAATTATGCGTTCCTCCTCCACAGCTGCGAGTGGAAAAAAGCAAGCAGCAAAGTCTAAAGAAGAGTTAGCTCAGGAAAAGAAGAAAGAACTAGAAAAACGGTTACAGGATGTCAGCGGGCAACTAAACAACAAGAAACCTGCGAAGAAAGGTAATGGTTCTGGTTTTACCTCTCTAATGATGTCTGGAGAGGTGTGTGTGTAGGCAGAAGCAAAGGATTGGTAGATGAAGCTAAACTTCAGAGAAGAATCTAGCTTGGAAGAAGAAAAAGGTAGCAGAAGCCAGGAATTTTTTTGTCACTGTGGCAAAATTACTGTCTTCTGTTAGCGTGGGGTTTGCCCCAGTTTAACCTTGCAGCCTGGGCACACGGTGCCCAAAATCTCCGCGTGAGCTGAAAAGAGATTTGGGAGGGAACTTGTGGTGTGCAGAAGGGAGCAGCCCTGTGACAGGAGCCCATGGGAAGGGACAATGCCGCTGCCAAAAGAGGCTGGGGAGGGAGTGGGACGTGTGCCCTGGCATGGAATGCAAATGGCTGGGAAGGAGCCCCAGGGGTGACTTGTGACCTTGCAACTAACCACCTTGCCTTCCTCCCCGCAGAGAAATCCGGCTCGGCCGCCTCCGGAGGCCCCTCCCGGCTCAGCAGCAGCAGCTCCTCCGAGTCGGGGAGCAGCAGCTCCAGCGGCTCCAGCTCGGACAGCAGCGACTCCGAGTGACTTACGGACACTTACAGACAAACCCTCAAGCAGACATCAGCCTCACCAGCGCGCTGCAGTGTCCCCTTCTCGTGTTAATACACCACTCTTGTTCCACGGTGGTCAGGTTTCCTTTTTTTCCTCTCCTCTGATTTTATTTTTATTATTTTTAATTCAGTGTTACAAAAGATATCTTCCATTTTTTGGGGGGGATGCTTTTAATAGGTCAAAGATCTTTGCGTGTGCGTGACTAGACTTTATGACACGTAGTTCCCTTGCATAAAGTCTCTAAAATCTGTTTTTATTGAAGATGGTTGGTGGGAAATGGAAGAACCTTGAGCTCTTAGCAAGAGATCACTAGGAAGTCGTGTGAGGTTTGTAATACATTTCCCTCCCACCCCTTCCCCTCTCTCCCCAAATATTCCCTTTTAATAAGCCCACTTGGCTCACACAAGGAGAAAATCTTTTTTTAAAAGAAATCTCTGTAAAATGGTACTGTACCTGAAAGATGTTAGCTTTTGAACTAGTTGGTGTATTTGTTATTAGCACTAGTATTCTTAATCTTGAAGTCTACGGTGTGATGAAATTGCAGATGCTATCATCTTTTTACATAAAAACGAAAAAGAAAAAAAATCTCATGTACTGTGGAATGTTAACATTTTTTTGCTTGTTTTTTTGTTTAGGTTTTAATCTTGGTAGGGGCATAAGCACCTGTTCAGGAAGGTATTTAAGCATGAGCTTTACTTTAAGCACATGAGCAATAGGAGTGGTTGCATTTTTTTGTTTGTTTCCACATTCAAGAGCTTTTTCTTGGGGAAATGTTGGGAAGAAGGGACACTGGCAGGTTTCCTGGAATTGTTATTTTTAGCAGAAAATCGATAACGTCCAGGAAAAAGACACTCTAGGAGACCTTTTATGAGTTGAAAACCTATTTTGGCTGAAAATTCTCAGCTGGGCCTCCAAGCGCAATCCCTGCAGGGCGGGCAAGCAGGACAAGTCACTTGCTCATGATTAGGTACCTTCTCCGTGACAAACACCTCAGTCTGGGCTTAAATAAAGGAGCGTTTGAGCTGCAGCTGAGGCTTTGCTGGCAGGGGAATCGGAGAGGGGCGTTGGGTTTGTTTTGGTTTATTGTTTTTTCCTTATCTTTGCATCAGCAATGAGCTCCTAGAAAGGGAACGCTGCTGCTGTGTCACACAGGCTGCAGGTTTCCAAACACTGAAATGTTTACCTCAATAATAATAATAATAAAAAGAAAAAAAAAAAAGAAAAAAAAAGGGGAGAAAAAAGTAATAAATTTAAGGCTAGCAATTTTTTATTAGTCCAGCCTGATGTTTTAACCTGCACTGCTGCAACACACTCCGTTTTCACTGTCCCTGATTTCATGTATATATAAGTACTTTATTTATTAATGCCATTGGTCATTTAAAACTTCTTTTTTAAAAAAGCAAAAGCAAAACTGCATTATGAAGTGCAGCAGCAATGCAGACTTTTAAAAGTGGTTTGAGCTAGATTTAAGCAAAGCAACAAAAAGGCAAATAAAAATCGGAGATGTTATTTAAATACATTGGACTCTTTACCTATAGGTGCTATAGTCCAGTCTGTTTGTGTGTCTGGTGCTTTGTCATGTTTTATATGTTCATTTTTGGTTTTGCTTCTTTCTTCTTCATTTCAGCACCCTTTTTTCCTGTTTTGTACAGATTTTGAAGAAGTACAGGTAGATAAAATTGGTGCAGCACATTATTTTCTCTGTGATATTTCCACAGGTCTTCTCTCTTTTTCTCCTTTTTTGATAGAAGTGATGCTTTTTTCTTTTCTAATCCAGTTTTAGGAAAACACCAGTTCTATAACTATATAAAATTTGTAACCTGAGGGGCAGAAATTTATTGTAAATTCTTAACTTTTTAACTTTTTTATTGTAAAGAAAAATGTATACAGAGTTTAACAGAAAGCTATGCCTTTCCCTCTCCCAGCACCAGACCCTAAGGCTGCCTCTGCCACGTGGCAGCCCTAAAATTCACCCTGCTGAGGTCCTGCAGTGCCAGAGGCCCCGTGGAGATGCCCGTCCTTCGTAAGGAGCTGTGGGGTGCACCCAGCTTTTATTTCTCACGTATCTGAATGGCTTTGGAGGTCCCGTAAGTCCTGATTTTCCATTGCTGGATGAGCCTCCAGGAGGTAGGATTAGGATCCCACGTGCAGGGCTGGGTCCTCTGTGGCATGTCCGTGGAGGAGGTGAAGAACCAGCCTGTTAGCGCTCCAGGGCACTTCTTGCAGCTTCTGCATTCAGCTCCTTGCTGCTCCTTGAGGTTTTATTAGGTACTTAAGCAATGGGACTGTCAAGAAGCTGCTTCTTGCGTCAGTCTTTGAACACCTGTCTTTCAAAGATGGGAATGTCAAGAGGTGTGTGCAGCAGAGGGTATTCATGTGTGTCTCATACAGCTCCTGTGGCCCTGTCCGTGTTCCCCATACGGTGACAGCAATGCACTCTAACACAGTGTCCTCTGGAGGGTTTTACTGTTCTCTGCCTAGGGATGGGCAGGAGATGTTCTGTTCTAAGGTGGCACCAACTTGCTGGGCATCCCCAGCTCCCCCAGGCATCACTGGGGTACCTGGCCCATCAACAGGAGCTCCTTGAATCCTGGCAGGTGGAATTTCCCTCAGGATTTGAAAATGGATGAACTAGGGGATCCTGATGCCTACTGAAATTCATGGTTTTCCTTTTCCATTAACAAGCCATAAATGGAGGTAACTTCAGTTTCTATTTTTTATTTCTTAAGCTCCCATTCCTTTCCTTTTAATTTTGCCCTTAATTCTTCCTAGACAGACCCTTAATAATATATTTTCAGAACTTGCTCTGAGGAAATGTAATATACACCTATTGAGATCCTAACTAAACTTTTTAATGAGCTTGTGCTTTCTTTGTTTCTGCAGTTCCCCAAGACTTGCATCACCAAAACTGAGTACTATTTTATTTGAAATAACTACCAGCCAGTTCAATACCATGACAATACGGATAAATAAGCTTCCATTTTTTTCCCTAACTGAAGTGCTTTCCTGTGTGCATTTATCTGGTGTATTTTTGACTTATTGTAGCCATGCAGGGAAGGGAGACCCAGCTCTGCAGCTCGACAGGGACCGCAGCTGGGGACAAATGCTCCTCTAGGACACGGATGGAACCCCCTGAGATGGGAGGAAAGGCAGAGACAAAGGGTTGTGGCTCAAGCATAATGGAAAAGGAGCCAGTCCCCATCCCAGCTGGCCTAGCTGGAGCATTTGCAAGGAAATAAGTAACAAAAAATGGGTACGTAAAGAACAACATTGTGCTGCTTATCCCTGGTGCAACCCGCAGGGACTCGGGTTCCCCTGCAGTGGGAAGTTTCAGCCTTTGTTTTCATGGAAGCAGTTTTTCTTCCTGTTCAGTAACAGTTCACAAGAGAAGTCCGTCTTGGCATGACTCCTGTTTCAGGGAGGACAAAAAGGCTGCTCTTCATTTCAAAAGGTTGTTTGTTCCTTTCCGTTTTTGTGTTGCTTGTAGCTCATGATCTCACCCCATGTCAGTAGTGCTGCCTCTTGTGTCTTCAGGTGAGAGGGTCTCCGGGAAAGAAGAGATGTTTTCAGTCCATAGCGAGTAGCAGCTGCCCTTAATGAGTTGGAGCCTGAAAGAACAGAACCTTAACCCGAAAAAACAGGACCTTTTCTTGAGCCTGTATGGTGAGACATGTCAGGACAGAGGTCATGAATTAACTGCTGAATTCTGTAACCCTTGAAATGGCATTTTTCAACTTTGTAATTATATGATAGTTTTTCTGGATTGAACAAAGTTTCACTTTGTTTTCCAAGGGAAATCTCACTGACGTTGCTATGATTTTTGTATATATACACACAAATAGTTCTATTGAAACTGTCTTTTTCTGATGAATTCCTGTTTTGTCAAAAAAGAGATGATCAGACCGGACCTAGTGTCACTCCACCAGCATTACTGCACCTTTTACAGCCCTGACAGATTGTGAAATCCACCTTTTTCCATCGGCTGGAGGCTCAGAGGGACCAGCAGCAGATGAGCATCCCGTGGGCTCCGACCCAAACTCACCTGCTAAGGGAGGCTGGAGAGCGTGTGACCGTTCTCTGCAAACCAAACGTTGTCTGTACAAAATACTTCAGTTTTGTATTAATGGGGTTTTTAGACTTTCCTGCCGACAGGGTTTGTAACTGTGGGACTGATGCTGCAGAGCTGCCCTTTGTGCAGGTGTGATAGATGCGCACACACAGGCATAGGGCAGCATGTGTGTGCATGTGCAAACATATATATTTTATATATATATTTATACACACAAGCACACAGTAGTTACCCAGTGAGGTGTCTCCCTGTTCTCTGTGTGGTAGAATCAGACTGCAGTTACCTAATCTAGATCTTTCTCTGTTTTGGGGACTCTTAGACCAGTTGTTAATTTTTTCCTTGTTTTGAAAGGAATGATATTTTTTTTAAAGCTGGGGTTGGAGCTGGGGCAAGGGATTGGGGCACAACGAAGCCAAACCACTGCCTTTTGGGTACTGGGTTTCAAAATCCATGTTCTCCAACACAGGCAGTTACCACTGGGGCTAACTGTGAGCAAGCTCTGCGCTCATGGGGATAAATTTAGGGCAAGGATTCATTACACGAGCAGCATTAGCTGCCTGTAAAAGAATGAGATGCTTTTTTAAAAAAAAAAAATAAATAAAAACAAAGGTATTTGCATATCTTTTTAAATGTTGTTTTTAAAAATAAACCACCAGCTACGATTTGACACGGGCCACATGGAACTTTATCCCTGATACAGGCATAACCAATCCAGAAAGATTTGTTGTTGTATTTTTATTTTTTCCTCTTGTTTTAAATATTTAAAAAGAAAAAGTTACTTTTCTGTATGATGTGCATGCAAATTTACCGTAATTCTTTTTCTTAAACTTTTTAGTGCCATTTCTAGTATATTCCTGTAAATGTCAGTTACTGAAAAAAAAAATGTAATGTAAGTAGTGTAGCTTGTTTATTGCAAATTGCTGGCCTCAAACTCAACAGAATTTTAAAAAAGAAGAGTTAGGAAGTAATCTTTGATGTTACTGGTAATCAAGGACTCTGGTCCTGGGGCATTTGTTTTGTTTTCTTAATAAAAAGACAAATTGTTCTGTGCGTGTTCAGCTTCATGCCGTGTTTCCCCGCTCCCCCCTTGCTTTGCAGCCTCTCGGATGCAGTGCGTGCTCCCGGGAAAGCTCGGAGCCCTTTGGCTGCTCCTGCCAAGCGCCGGACAGAAATAGAGCAGGAATCCTGGGGTCACGAGGCTCAGAATAATTTGGCAGCGCCCGGTGAGTGCTGGGGGGCCCTGCTAGGTGCCCCCGTCCCTGCGGGTGACACGTGGCTGGTGTTAATGCACACCGAGAGCAAGGACGGTTCCCGTCCTCAAAGCCTGGAGGGTCTGTGGTTTAGGGCAGGTTCAAGGGAGCTAGAGCCTATTTTGTTTGCACCAGGAGGGATCTCTGCTTGGTTTTGCTGTTGCAAACACATACCTGTTTTTTTCCAAAGCACAGCAAGGCTGAGGGCAGCCTCGGGGTTAATCTTTCCCTAACGCTGTTCCTGCTCGCTGCCTCCAAATGCCATGTTCTTGCTAAGGGTTCAGCAAACCTGTTCTCTCCGTTCAACTCTGCAGCAGCAGCAGCAACTGCGCTGTTGGCTCCGCTTCTCCCTTTATAATTCCCGCTCCCCTTCTCCCTTCGTAATTCCCACAAGGAATTTTCTCCCTGTTGCTTTACTGTTCTTGCTGTGGGACTTGCCCTGCAGGTGAGCTCAGGATGGGCATAGCAAAGGGGCCCTCCTTTCCTTGCAACAGCCTTTTCTCGTATTTGAAGTTACTTCTCCACTCTTCTTCCTTTACCCCAACCAGCCCCCCAGCCTATGCTCTTTACGTCTAGAGTGTTCTCTGTAGTGTTTGCCACTGCGTTAGGTGCATCAAAACTGCTCCATATAGAGATGGAAAAGGGCAGAGGGTTTTGGGATGCATCCTGCTGATGTTGATGCACCCCAAAATGTTGCTGATTCCAACAACTATAGAAATTTTTCTGTGCACGATGTCCGGGTCTTGTCTCACGCCTCCATCCCAGCATGAAGCCTTGGGAATATTGGGCCCAGGTTCCTGATCCAAAAGCCCTTGTGGAGCATCCCCAGCCAGGGCAGGGAGAAGCTGCTTTCCCATAGCCCCTTATTAGAAAGTCCTGCCTGGATGCTGGGTTTTTGCTCCTGTGCCTTGGCTGGAGGGCAATAACAGCTGTAATCCTTGCATGTGCTGAAGTGATTAACAGGGAAAGAGAAAGCAGCTGCTGATGCATTCAAATCACTTTAATTGACTTCACCAAAGAGGCTACAACTGCATTTAAAACAAGTGCATCAGCACTACAGAACTGGCTTGCAGAAACGCTCGCTCCATAGCAGCCACTCCGCAAACCTGCTGTGACTAATAAGGACACACAGATATGGAAAATAATACAGTTGGAGCCGGAGGAACAAGCCACGTTCTTTTCCTGCACCGTCATGCAGCGCCTCGAGGTCGAAGGAACTTGTGCACACACTTAAGGGTTTTGCTCTCAAATAGTCCTAAATGACGTTGCTTAAATAAAGGGGGTTTGGGTTAGCAGCCACATAAACAAAAAGGGACTGATGACACCACAGCAATCAACTTTCTTACTGAAATCAAGAAAATGAAAATGTCTTTTCTATAAGAAAAGTAAAGAAAATGAACAGCTGGCTTTAGGGAAAGGCTGCTGTTTCCTCAGCTTCCTAAATCCAGAGTGAGCAGTTTGGGAGAGGATCCAACCGTGCTTCTCCTGCCCCCCTAGGATGCCCTCGGATCACCCTCCTGCTCATCCGTATAAATAACAACCCCTTTGCTCAGCCAGCAGCTGGAGCCTGTAGGTGATGCCCATCATTGCCGCAGATTTCCGAGTCTATCTAGTTATGTACATCCCGTTAAGTGCTTTCTCCCCAGTCAAAATGCACTTTTCCCAAAAAAATATCTCAGGCAGAGCTGGTCCTTGCAGGCTCGTGAGGACTACTCGGGTGTGCAGCACAACACAGGGTCTGTAAAGCACTGCTGTCCATCTCAGCAGCTTTAGCTTTATGCGCACGCAAATCCAAGTGCCAAACACTAAGACATGCATAAATAATCCCGTGGAGAGGGGGCTGCCCGTGCTCGCTGCAGCTCCACGCCGGGCACTGCCATCAGCTTTAGTGTTTCCAGGCCCAGCACTTAACCCATGAAGCGGGGAGGTGGAGGAGGTTCCTCTTCGCCATATCCCCCTGCCTTGAAAAAAATAAATAAATAAAGTGCATGAAAGAAAAATGAAAAGGGAGAGGTTTTAGATCGCTGTAACAGACAGAAGTAATGCCAGTGCCTAACTCTACATGGATGAATAGTCCACCTTGAAGTCAGCATCAAGAACGGAGTTGCTCGAAGTTCAGTGCATCCCTGGCCCCGCGTGCTGCAGGGCGAACACCTAAGCACAGCCTAACTCCGACCTTACACTTAAAAGCTTCATCCCAGGCTTAATGCCCCTCACAACAGCGCTGCTGTGTCTTAGGCGGAGTGTGTCTTAGGAAAGACTTAGGCGGCAGGATTGAGTTTGAATTTCCATGAGCTCTGCACGGCATGATCCTTCCTGAAGGAAGTTATAAGGTTCCAGTTCTAATAGAAACAAGAACTTGAGAGAGTGAAATTGTTATTTTTTTTGTTTCCATCCTAAAATCCTCCAGTCAGTTGAAACAAACCTTCCCAGGCACTACCTTTAAAATAAATGCGCCAAATGCACCGAAACAAGAGCTGTTACCCAACCAGAATTACGAAACCCTTCCTAACTACTGTGTACATTAAGACTTAAAACACTAAGCACACTTTTTAATAGGCTGTTTCCTTCTCCGGTGGATCAGTGACTGCAGGTAGGTGACTATGTACAGGTTTCCTTACGTCCCTTGGCAGGAGACGTGTAGGTTTGCAGGAATTTCCTCCCGGAGCTCCTAACCCAGCCCTGCCTTTCGGGGGGTCGGTACTTATGGCTCCGCAGGCTCCATAAAATCGTGGTTTTTGCTGTTATTTCCATGCTGCCAATTTGTGGCAGCAGAAAGCGCATTTTGCTCCGCACAGGGCAAAACCCTGATGATATTTCCAGACATTTCGAAGGCCCAGATGAAATTATCACTGCATTCTTCTCTCTTCCCTTTGCAAGATAAATCCTTCCCTTTCTTTGCTTCGTGTCTAGCTAGCCGCAGACCATTGCCAGGCAAGTCATCAGGGGGAGACACAGCCTGCAGAACAAGCTGTGCGTTTTGCAGAAAATCCCCCTAAATTCTGCTTTTTAATGAAAACCAGCCTGGACTTGCTGGTGCCCAAGCAGCATTTGGGCAACGTGCAGGCCTAGGAAGTGCAAGTGGCGGCCGGGGACGGTTCCCAAGTGACGGCGGGTGCTGCTCCTGCTCCACAGGCCCCTTCGGAGCAGCTAATTCCCAAGCAGGACGGTCGTCGTTACCCCCAACCCAACGTCCTGCAAAATCCCACGCTCCCAACAGCCAAAACCAGCGTAGGCACCAAGCAGCTTCTCCCCCATCCTACAAACAGAGCCGTACGGCTGGGATGGTGCAAACCGCTCCAGGCTTGATGCCAGCCCGGTCCATCCCCACTGCGGACGCCGAAGCGCCGGGATCACATAATAGCGCAGAACTTGGACTGCCCCGTGTCCCGGGGCACGTCCAGCTTGTTCTTGTCGCGCACCAGGATGGCCTCGTTGCCGTACTGCGAGTACCACATGCTGCGGCTGCGGCTCAGGTAGGTGTTGGGCGGCGCCGACTCCAGTTTCTGCTGCTGCTGCTGCCAGATGAGGAGCGAGGTGTCCCGGTAGCGCAGGCGCGCGTAACCCTCCGACAGGGCCTTCTCGGGCAGGGGCACCCGCCCGTTCAGCACTTGGTCGGCCTGGGGGAGCCCGTCCTCCGTGGGGGACAGCGGCCGCACGGCGGCGCCGGCGCTCTGGAACATGTCACACGGATCCGGAACGCTTCATATGGGTCCAAAACACGTCATATGGATCTGAAATACTTCATGTGGGTCCGAAACGCTTCGTATGGGTGCGAAACACGTCACGTGCGTCTGAAATGTGTCACACAGATCCCAAATACGTCACGTGGATCTGAAACACGTCACACGGATCCGGAACGCTTCATATAGGTCCGAAACACGTCATATGGATCTGAACCACTTCATATGGGTCCGAAACGCTTCATATAGGTCCGAAACACGTCATATGGATCTGAACCACTTCATATGGGTCCAAAACGCTTCGTATGGGTGCGAAACACGTCACATGGGTCTGAAATGTGTCACACAGATCCCAAATACATTACAGGGATCTGAAACACGTCACACGGATCCAAAACGCTTCATATGGGTCCAAAACACGTCATATGGATCTGAAACACTTCATATGGGTCCAAAATGCTTCATATGGGTCCGAAACACGTCACATGGGTCTGAAATGTGTCACACAGATCCCAAATACGTCACGTGGATCTGAAACACGCCACATGGGTCCGAAACGCTTCATATGGGTCCAAAACACGTCATATGGATCTGAAACACTTCATATGGGTCCAAAACATGTCACATGGATCTGAAACGCGTCATATGGGTCCAAAACACATCATATGGATCCAAAATATGTCTCACACGGATCTGAAACATATGATATGGGTCCGAAGCACGTCATATGGATCTGAAACGTTGCACGGATCTGAAACACATCACACGGATCTGAAACACATCACATGGATCCAAAACACGTTGCATGGGTCCGAAACACGTCACATGGATCTGAAACACTTCATATGGGTCCAAAACACGTCACACGGATCTGAAGCACGTCACACAGATCCGAAATACATCACATGGATCCAAAATATGTCACTTGGATCCGAAATACGTCATATGGGTCCGAAACACATTGCATTGATCTGAAACACGTTGCGTGGATCTGAAACACTTCATAAGGGTCCAAAATATGTCACATGGATCTGAAACACGTCACACGGATCCAAAACATCTCATGGTTCCGAAACACATCACGTTGGCTACGGCCAGGTGGGCGCTGAGGTCCCAGACGAGCATCTCCGGGTGCGGGTGCAGCTCGGCTGCGGCTCTGTGCTCCAAGGAGAGCATCTCCGGGGGGAAGCTCCAGGACTCACCATGCCCGGGGAGGGGATGGGGGACGCGGGTGCCTGCGGAGCGCGCGGGGCAGCCGGAGCTGGCTCACGTAACACGGAAGGGCGCGGGAAACGTCGGGCAGCGGGGACGATGCTCCGCGCTGCATCGCGCGCAGGGGTGCGGATGCCCGGGAGCTGCTTCCCAACGGTGCGTGGGGCACCCCGGTGGGCAAGGGGGGCTCTGCAGAGGCCGGGTGTGCTGGACAGACCCACACTGTTACTGGTGTCCTCGTCCGCACGACCTGCGGGGATGTGGGGATGTCACGGTGGGAGCTGGCACTGGGGGCTGCACTATGTCCTGCATCCCGGCCCCTTCCCAGGGATCCTGCACCCATCAATATCCCCATGGGTGCCTGCACCCACCCATCCATGACCTGCCCCCCCACAGATCCATGCATCCACCACTTCATGGATCTACGCACCCACCTGTCCCTCCATTGGTCCATACAACCACCCATCCATGACCCTCCACCTCTCCATGGATCCATGCACCTGCTTATACCTAAGTCCACATTTCCATCCCTCCATGACCCCGTGCCTCTCCATGGGTCCATGCACCCATCTGTCCATGCTCCCCACTTCTCCATAGGTACCTGACCCCCTCCATGGGTCCAGGCACCCACCCATCCATGCTCTCCACCTCCCCAGAGCTCCATGACCCCCCCACAGATCCATGCACCCACCCATCCATGCCCTCCATCCCTCTATAGGTCCACGATGACCCCACAGCTCCATGCACCCACTCATCCACGCTCCCCACCCCTCCATAGCTCCATGCCCTCCCCCTAGATTCATGCACCTCCATGCTCCCCCATGAGCCCCCCCCCAAGGGGCCTACGCTCCGCCACCCCTCCCCGCCGTGTCCCGCACCCCCGGTCCGCTCCTGCACAGACCCGATCCCCCCCCGCACAGACCCGGTCCCCCCGCGCACAGACCCGGTCCCCCCGTGCACAGATCCGATCCCCCCGTGCACAAACCCGGTCCCCCCCGTGCACAGACCCGTTCCCCCCGTGCACAGACCCGTTCCCCCCGCACAGACCCGGTCCCCCCGCACGGCCCCGGCTCGCGGCGCTCCAGGCCCCGGCGCGCGGCGCTGCGCGGCGGCGCCTCCCGAGCGCATCACGGCGGGGAGGAGCCAGCGCGGGCGCGGGGGGGCCGGGGCAGCGCGGCCCGGGGCGCCGCTTTGTGCCCGGCCCCGGGGTCCCCTCCCAGGGCCGCCCTCGGGCTGCATCTGCATCCCCGGCGCCGCTCACGGCACCCGGGCATCCCCCGGGAAAGCCGCTTCCCCAGAGGAGCGCGTGGTTTGCTCCGCTGCTGATAACGCTGCATTTAATCTCAATCTCTTTATCTGCTGCGAAGGCGGCGCCGTCTAAACGCCTCGCAAGCTCTTGGTGCGGCTGCGGCCGCCGCTCCTGCCCACATGGCCTTGGGCACCGAACAAAAGTGCCAGTGTTTCCATCCCTGCCTTGGGCCCGGGCACAAAGAGAATGGAAAACAGGGAGAGAGGAAAAAGAAAAAGGAATGAATATGCCATTAAAATTCTTGCTGTTAAATTGCACCGCTGCTGCTACTGCTGTGCGGTTTGTACCTTCTGCTAGCCCAGGGCAGGGGAGGCAGCCTGGATTAGGCAGGAGCTGCAGGGTGAAATGCAAAATCATCCCTGGAAAACAGGGTGTTTTTTTTTGGC
Source organism: Nothoprocta perdicaria (assembly GCF_003342845.1). Classification (NCBI taxonomy): domain Eukaryota; kingdom Metazoa; phylum Chordata; class Aves; order Tinamiformes; family Tinamidae; genus Nothoprocta; species Nothoprocta perdicaria. The sequence continues at coordinate 3,048,581 of NW_020455865.1, forward strand.
AGGGATGAATTGCCTCAGTCCCTGAAAAATGACCCCCTCTGCCACCATCAACGATGGAGCAGAGGCCCCAGCGGGGGCAGCTAAATTGCCAAGATGATGCCAGGAAAAGGGAGAACCAGAGGTCACCCAAAGCCACCAACTTTGGCCCTTTGCAGAGCGCTTCCTGGGAAGCACGAGGGGCTTCTTGCAGGGTGAAAATGCCTCATATCATCCCTGCTGCTACCCTCCCGGCACGTGCAGTCACCCCCAGGCCTCTCTCGCGTGGGAAGGCAATAAAAACATGTGCAATTGAACTCCAAAATTGCAGGAGAAACAGCAGCCGGTCTCCAGCAGAGGGTAGTGTATCTGCAGCCATGTGTTGGGAGCTCAGCGAGCTCCCGTTTCACTGGGACACATTGGAAGCAGTGTCCAAGTCCTCTCACTTCACCCCCAATTTTGGGGGGACATGTATAAATGGAACCCCCCTCTGCTTTGCATTAATGCCTATTTTCTTTTGCTGCTGTCAGACTCCCTCTGTCATTGCTGTTTTTATCACTGCAGGGGTAGGTGAGGAGCGGCCCCGCTCCGACACCTCCCACGCACATGTCCGGGCCCGGAACACGTCAGATTAAGCAGCGAAGGAGCCAGGACAGGGCCGGGAGCTTTAGTTACATCCACACAATAAACTGCTGTGTAGCCCCAGAAAAAAAAAAAAAAAAAAAAAGAAAAAAGTTTAATGGAGAACCCAAAATAAATAGAAAATGCTGAAGCTGTTATGAAAAATCACCTCCGCGGGGTATGAGCAAAGCAAGATGAGCGCAGGCCAGAATACACCCAGAACAGGGTGTAGCTCTGGCTGGGAGAGAGCGGTGCCCGAGGATGTTGCTCTGCCTCAGATTATATGGGATTGATTCCGTTCTGCCGCAGGGGAAGCGGCCGTTACACCAGTGAGATCAGGAATGTGCAGAGCCAACCGTGCTGAAAGAGGTGCCTTAAAGAAGAAAACTGCCCAACTTCCTCGGAACTGCAAACAATAGTTGGTTATTCTGCAGGGATCTTGTCCTTCTCACACTGGAAACGAGGGGTCACGCCGGCAGAGTCGCTCTTGCGGCTTTATCTCCCGTGGATACATTTGGAAGAGATTAGCCCTGCATTTGCTTGACACGCAGGTTAATAGCTTCCCTCCATTCCAGGCTCGGCTTCCGGTTCTGGCTATCTGGAAAGCCGGCATGGAAACGGATCTATCCCAGATTAACGGGGAGCGGCCGGCTGGCAAAAACTCGACCTCGTGCGGAGCCCCTTCCGAGCTGTCCCAAGCCTCAGGGAGGAGCCAACTCGGAGTTTTCTTTTCCCCCAACACTTCGCTGCCAAAGAGTTAGGAGCGCTAATAAATACCCGGCGATTAATTTTGATAAAAACCCCGGCGGGTGCAGGCGGGGAGCGGAGCGAGGCTCGGACGCCGCGCCCCTCCCGAAGCCCGAGCTGGGGAGCGACCGGGGGTCCCAAGGGACTCAGCCCCCCCCCCACCCGCGGGGCCACGCGTGTCCCGCCGGATGCCGGTGCGGGAAGGGGCGGCGGGCGGGCGGGGGCCGGCGCGGCCGGAGCCCGGCCCCCCGCGCACAAAGCGGCCGCCGGCTCCTCCCGTCGGGGCGGGGAGTTGCGCGGCTCTCGCTGCCCTGCGCGCAGCGCTGCGCGGGGCAGGGCAGGTGGGCGCTGCGCGGCCGCCCCCGCTGCGCGCTTTGTCCGCGGGGCCATGCGGAGCGCTTAGGCGGCGGGGGCAGCGCGCCCCCCACCCACCCGCACCCAGCGGCCACCTCCGCGCCCCCCCCCTCCTTTATTCCCCTCCCTCCTTCCTCCTCTTTCCTCCTCCTCCTCCGCGGGCGGCAATGGAGCGGGGCGCGCGCGGCGGAGCGGCCCCCCCGGCAGCCTGAGCGGCGGCGGGAAGAGGAGGAGGAGGAGGAGGAGGAAGGCCGGCGGCCATGGAGGAGTGGAGGCAATGCGGCCGCTGGCTCATCGACTGCAAAGTGCTGCCCGCCAACCACCGCGTCGTGTGGCCCTCGGCCGTGGTCTTCGACCTGGCGCAGGCGCTGCGCGACGGGGTGCTGCTCTGCCAGCTGCTGCACAACCTCTCGCCGGGCTCCGTGGACCTCAAGGACATCAACTTCAGGCCGCAGATGTCCCAGGTAGGACGGGGCGGCCGCCGCGGAACTTGGCGGCGCGCGCGCGCGGGTGTAGGTGCCTATAGGTGCCTCTGTGGATGTATGTGAGTCCATGTGCTTCGCTTCCCACCCCCGGCCGTGGCCCGGGGCTCTGCGGCCCCGTTATCCCAAACAAAAGCGCATCGGGGTGCGGGGCTGCTCCCGCTCCGGGCCTTAGACGTGCGGCCTGGGTGGGGGGGGGAGCTCCTGCGCGCTGTCCTGAGGCTGATCCCGGCCTCGGAGCGGGATTTGCCTAGGAGACCCTCTGCCTTATCCCCGCCTTATCCCCCCCATCCCCGCGCGGGGGCGGAGGCGGCGGCCCCCGCCTGACCGGAGCGTTGAGTTCGGCAACTCCAGGGCTTCGTCCCTGGAAAGGTTCCCTGCTGCTCTTTGTGTTGGTGGAAAGGGGCTTAAACAAACAGAAATCGGCTCCGGTTGCTGTAGTTCTGAATGCTCTGCTCTTATTTATTTTCTTTATGTTTTTATTTTTTTTTTTCTTTTGCAATGCGATCTGGGTGTCATTTGCATGGGAATGGGGAAGTGAAATCGGTTAGAAACAAATGAAGTTGGGCAGCTGGTCCTCCCTGCCCCATGGCCCGCGTGGTGACAAGCAAGTAGTGAACTTACTGTCCCCTTCTGGGGATGCCAGGTGAAAGGGAGGGCAGATCTCCCGTAGCAAGGACATCCCAGGCTCCGCTTAACTTTATCAAAGCGTTCAAAGGTAAATAATGTATAAAGCTATCTCGGGTTCTCTCTGCTGCCTCTCCTGCCTCTTTCCCTGCTCTGTATGGGAGTTTTGCTGCAGCCTGTGAGCACTGGGGACATGGGGACAGAGCTGCTGGTTTGTGGGATCAAAGACCCGGGTGGGAAGCCCCAACTCTGCAGCTGGAAATGCGGATCAGCCTGTGCGGGCTCTTGTGTCAGTGCCTGTTAGGAGTGACTAGCAGCTCCTGGTGGCTTTTCCAGGATGGAGCAATGCTGTGCGGCTTCCTCTTGGCCTTCCAGCCTTTGAACTGGCCCCAAAAGCTGCTGCTTCCAAACAGTAACTGTCAGGTTGGAGCAGTAGCTGTGCACGGACTTGTACGTCTGCAAAGCATGCTGAGAATATCATACTATGCATTTTTTTATTATTATTATTTTGAGGAAATACTGTAGCCCTACAGATCTGCTGCCAGTGCATACCTGCTCTGTGGGGAATTAAGGGGAGGTTGAAATGCTAGTGGAAGTCTAGTGAAGGTCCCACTTGGCCAGAAGCTCCTGCTGAGGTCTCGGGGCAGGTGTTTGCACCTGAGGAGGAGTTTGCAGCCCAGCTGCAGCTCATGAAGCCGCTGGCTGCCTGCAGCACCTGAGGGCTCACGGGGCTGGGGTGACCTTGCCCAGAGCTGAACCGGGTGACCTTGCTGGTCAGCTCTCCTGGAACCTGTTTTCCCAAGCAGACCTGCAGAACCGGGTCACGGGCCTCCCCCGGGGTGGAGCAGCCCCTTGTGCTGGATGGGACTTGCAGGGACCTGGAGAGCAGGTCCTGCTTCCCCCTGTCCACCCCGGGCTCCAAAGCCTCCTCGGTGCCGTTCTGAGCCCTTATATGTGCTTCTATGTGGTTGGGATCTGATGTTTGCCTCCCGAATTCGGGAGCCTGGGACTTCTCCCCCAAGGAGAGCTCAAGACCAGCTGTCCCTCTCCCCTTGGGGACTCGTTCTCCATGTGTCCCGATGCCCGGGGCTGGATGCTCGCAGCAGGCTCGAAGCCTCCAGCGCTGCTCCCTGCTTCACCCCGCTCTGTGTTTGAAATAGGACCCGCTCATAAAAGAGTTTTGCCCGAGGGGAGCGTCCGTTCAAACACTGGAGGTGAAATTGTGCCTCTCTGCCCAGCAAATGCTTTAAGATCAAGATGCTGCCGTGTCTTTCAGTTTGCTTTTTCAAGCCGAGCTCCAGAGATTCAGCTCCTCTGGTCCTCAGTGGTCCCTGCCAGGATGAGCTGATCCCATCTGCTGCTCAGCCCAAAGTTGCTCAGCCTCAACAGAGAGGAACAAAATATGCAGGGGAAAAAAATAACAGCCAGTTTAGGGCTTTTTTGGGGCTAATTGCTTTTGCTGCAGCTGCTGATTGGGAAGAGGTGGGAGGTGGAATTGGTATCCTTGCCCTCAGTATTTATTGATTATTGCTCCTATTACTGTGATTGGATTTTGGGGGGCATTTCAAGCTGTTTTGTCGGCTCGTAAACGGCAAGTGATGCAAAGGGCAGCCTGATTTGTGAATGTGAGCAGCTGCAGCACCCTCGGGCTTGCAGCCCCCCGGTCCCCCGCGCGCAACGTCCCGTATCGCGTTCCTCCCTGCTCCGAATCATCGCTCTCCTTCCCCCATCCCTTCCCAGAGCAGCTCCAGGATCCTCATTCTCCCGCAATGTTTCCCTCTATATTCCCTGAACCTGGCACGGTTTTCCCACCCTCGGGCGCTGCGTGGCACAACCGCCTCCCTTCCACCCGCGCTCCCTCCGTGACGGAGACTTGGGAGCTTAGGAAATACCTTGATGATTAGGTTGGAATTCCAATTTTGTCAAGCCTTGGAGGGAGCAAAAGTGAAATGACTTTTTGTGTCGTGGCAGGCTTCTTGCTGCAGATCTGGGCGAGCTTGACTGTTTTTCCATTTGTTTGTGATAAAATTAATCTTCCCTAACCGGGATGTAGACAGATGGAAATTAATATGTTTATCAAAGCAGTTGTGCCCTTTTAGGGCTTGATCATGCAGCTTGCTGAGACCTTGAGACTCTAATGTTAAATTTCTCTCTTCTCCAGGGCTGTCCTGGGCACTGCTAAATACTTAGTTATTTTTATTGCTTCTAAGTCTCCTGGATATTTGAATTTATGCTGCCATATACATCCGATACATGTGTGCATATGTGTGCACAGACCTTCCTCTAAGTTAGCAGTAATGATCTGCTCGTTAAGAATTCTTCCTTTGGTGCACGTGAGCGTCTCTCTGTAGATAATTCATCTCCGCCTGCAGCACAGAGAGGTTTTATTTGGGCTCTTGAGACTGATGAGATGCAACCAGCCTAATTGGCACCGTGATTTGGCTGCCCGCTGCTCTGCTTGTGAAATTAAATGCGCCTTCGCACCGTGCTGCACCCGAGCGAGCTGTCGGGAGGCCTCCTGGTTGCTATTTCTTCTTTCCATCTGCAGAATAGATATAAAATAAGGTGGAATCGGAGTCCTGTTTATTGGTAACGTGGCACCTGCTTGCAGTGACAACGTGGCTCGTGTGGCCCGCGCCGCTGCGTCCCCGGGTCCTGCAGATCGGGGCACGTTGGTGTGTTTGGAGCTCGCAGTTCCTCACGGGTCCTTAGGCTTGAGCAAACTTGCGAGCCTCGTAGCTGCAACACTGCTAATTGCTTCCACGTGTCCTGATAGCAGCTAAATATAACTCGGTTTTATCAGGACCGACTCGTCTCCCGAGCAGAAGGCTGAGACCGGGTCCTGTTGTCACGCTTGTGTTTGGGTCTTTTTGCCCCTGGGCAGTGCAGCCCCCCTGCTTGTCACTTTGTCCCCAGGCAGGATAACTCTTTAGCTATAGACTATGGGCATCCCATCCCTTTGGGTCCTGGTCCTGGCCCGGAGAAGGGTGAAACAGCGCTAGTGTTTCCTAGGGCATCGTAGCTGCCTTTGGGCTTACCCAAACTCAGCCCCTCTTGCCTTTTATTTACTCTGAGCTTCTCAAAGTCGAGCTCTGTTCCAAGAACGGCTGTAAAAGCCGGCCTCGTTGCATATCCCTGTTTACTGTGTCTCGGTGACTTCCCGTTCGGATGTGTGAAGCTTTCCAAAGGAAGAAAAAGGTGCTCTGGCTTTTCCAGCCGAGCTCGCTGCAAACAAGAGCCTCTTGTTGTCTCGCTTCCCAGCCCCCTCCGTGTCCCCTGGGATGCTGCAGGCAGCAAATGCCAAATCGCACCCGAAATCCTTGCCTGGCCTGGGAGCAGTGCCCTGCTCTTGCGGGTTGGGGGCTGCAGCTCTTGCAGTTTGGGGCTGCAAGATGCAATTTAAGATGCAGCTGCAGCGGGTTATGTCTTCTGCTTGGGCAGAGCATTGGATGGATGGGTGCAGCTGTGGAGCAGGGATGAGGAGGAGCACGGTGTTGCCGTTCCCCTCCGCCGAGTGTCGCATACCTGCATTAAGCACCTGGCAGGAGCGGGATGGGGAATGAATGGCAGCCTTTCACGATCCGGAGCCAGGAAGGCCGGTGAATTTGGTCGCGGTTCGAGGTGGGCCCGGCCTTGGGAGCTGCCTTAGCTCTCAGCAGCATGTTGATGAGCGGCATGAAGATCTTGGCTTGTCCATCCTTCTTGGTGGCTTCTCCCCGTGCCGAGAAATGGGTGTCTGGTGGTGCGGATGGAGAATCATAGAATCATAGAATGCCGAAGGTTGGAAGGGACCTCAGAGGTCATCGAGTCCAACCCCCCTGCTCAAGCAGGGTCACCTAGAGCACGTGGCACAGGGCTGCATCCAAGCGGGTTTTAAAGATCTCCAAAGAAGGAGACTCCACAACCTCTCTGGGCAGCCTGTTCCAGTGCTTTGTCACCCTCACAGTGAAGAAATGCTTCCTTAAGTTCCTGTGGAACTTCCGATGCTTCAGTTTGAAGCCATTTCCTCTAGTCCTATCCCTGCTCACCACTGAAAAGAGGCCGCCCCCCTCCTCCTCACTGCCTCCCTTGAGGTATTTATACACGCTGATCAGGTCCCCCCTCAGCCTCCTCTTCTCCAGGCTGAACAGACCCAGCTCTCTCAGCCTCTGCTCATAGGGCAGATGTTCCAGGCCCCTGATCATCCTGGTAGCCCTGCGCTGGACTCTCTCCAGCAGCTCCACATCCCTCTTGTACTGGGGAGCCCAGAACTGGACGCAGTACTCCAGATGTGGCCTCACCAGGGCTGAGTAGAGGGGGATGATCACTTCCCTCGACCTGCTGGAGACGCTTTTCTTAATGCACCCCAGGATCCCGTTGGCCTTCTTGGCCACCAGGGCACACTGCTGCCTCATGGTCAACTTGTCGTCCACCATGACACCCAGGTCCCTCTCTGCGGGGCTGCTCTCCAGCAGGTCCACCCCTAATCTGTACTGGTGTCCAGGGTTATTCCTCCCCAAGTGCAGGACCTTGCACTTGCCCTTGTTGAACCTCATGAAGTTTCTCGCTGCCCAGTCCTCCAGTCTGTCCAGGTCCCTCTGGATGGCAGCACAGCCCTCAGGGCTATCAGCTACTCCACCCAGTTTGGTATCGTCGGCAAACTTGCTGAGGGAGCACTCCAGCCCTTCATCCAGGAAGGGAGGTTTCCCCAGGCCTGAGCATCCAGATGTTCCCTGTGCAGCTGGATGGGACTGGTCCCCAGTGCCACATTTCCAGGGATGCGGGAGGTACCGGAGTTGCTGCCCCAGAGCCTCTGCTCCCTCCAGCCATCCTGGATCCAGGAGGGTCCCAATTTTTGGCACTCAGAAATGTTGCTCAACACTGACCCAAGGGTGAGTTCTTGGTCTGCTGCTTGGTCCCTTCCCAACCTTCTGCTTCCCGGTGTTCCAGCTTTCCCTGCACTGCTTCCTTGCACCCCCCTTCCCCAATCCTGTAGCTACGAGTCTTTTGCTCTCTCCATTTACATGGAGATCGGGGGACTCCGATGTCTGGGTGCCTCTGAGGTCACTGGTCCTGGTGGATGGCAGGATGTGGAACCCATCCTGGTTATCCCTGGCACCTTCCCTTGCCCTGTGGTTGGCATGGGCTCCTTTCCCAGCTTGCAGCACGCTCTGATTGCAGCCTCCTTCCTTACTCCAAGCCTTGTTTCCCTCCTCACTCTTCTCGGAGTAGGAGGGCTCTTTCTTTCTCTCTCTCTTTTTTTTTTTTTTTTTTTTTTTTCTGGCAACTGTTAATAAAAATCTCCATTTGACAGCTTCAAACCTAACATTAATTAAAAGGGTTTTCCCAGTGTTGCATTTCGCCTTAAAGAACCAAGACAGCCTGGTTAAAAAAAAGGCCTGTTTCTAATAAAAACGACTTTTTCTTTTTTTTTTTTTTCCTCCCATGTTTTCCCTGCCTGCAGCTCAGGATTGTCCATCTGCTAATACTACTTAAATGCAACCCCTGTTTCTCCTGCACCCCCGGTGACTGTATGTGGTGACCGACAGCACCCACGTTCAGGGCTGGTTTAATGCAGCCCTAGCACTTGAGTCCTTTACCGCCCTGCTCTTTCATAGCAGGATTTATTGGTGCCCAAGTGGACACGTTCCCTGTTCTTGGATGCTTCCTAGGGAATATTTACCAGGAGCGCCTTTGGGACTAGCTCAGCACTGATGGCTCCAGGCTATGTCAAGGGTCAGCTTTAGCTGCGGTGTTGGCACCTGACAGTCATTTCACCCGGTTCAGTGAAAAGAGGGGAATCTGCAAGAGGTAACTTGGATAGTTGAGTCTTTTTTGCTGGTCTTGGAGGCAGTTCTTGCTCTAGCAAAAGCCTGCACGACTCTGCTGTAGGAAGAATGGGAAGAACAGGGGTGCAGACAGCTCTGGAGGTGCTAATTGGTGTTTGGGCTCCATCCCCCTTTGCTTCCTTGGGGACAAGCACCAAGGAGTGCAGACCAAGCCCCATGGAGCACGTGTGTGTTTGGGGAGACATCTCAGCGCCAGGATCTTCCCATCCCTGTTCTGAGGGGCTCCGAGCCATTCCCGTCCCTAAACAAAGGCTGGGACTTCCCTTGTCTCCCTCCCGCCTCCCCCGAGGAGATAACGGAGATAGCGGGAGCTATTCCTGGTGTTGGGTGACGCTGGCCTGCAGCAGCTGGAAGAGCCTCCTTCGCCTTCCTGGAAAGGCACCAGCCTGAGTCACATCCTGCCTCAACGCGCTCGCTCGCCTGCTTGGATTTAGCAAGCTCCCCTATCCCTGCGCTGTGCGGGGTGATCCATGCTGGATACCCCGGGCAAAACCAGCACTGGTTTGCTGCAATACCCACCGATGGCTTGGGATGGAGCTCCCCGAGCCTTGCTGGACCCGGCAGTTGCACCAAGTGCCCTGGGCTGATGGACATCGGCAGCTGCTTGCGATGGTCCCAGCTGCACCAGGGCTGTATTTCCAACTGGAAACTGAGGTGATGAACAGGAGGAAAGGAGAGAAACCTACTTCAGACAGGCACTTTAATCCTGATGGGACAAGGGGGAAATTTGCCCTTTTATGGTGTGCTTTTTTTTTTTTTTTGGTGTGTTTTCTGGTAGTTTAGCTGCTAAGAGGAACATCTGGCGCCTGAAAGGAGCCGTGGTGGGAAGGGATGGGAAGGGAGGCACAGATTAAACGTGGGCAGAGCGGGAGAAGCGATTTGTGCGGCGGGTGCAGCAGTGCCGTGAAAGCTGTCGAGCCCGCATGCAGGGGGAAGCGCTGGGTCCTGTGGGGAGAAAACGCATGTCCGAGCCCCGAGCAGCTGGGTCTGCGTATCCCCCTTCTTCTGTCGGCTCCTCGGAGCAGTTTGCAGCTGAGCTGGGCTTGGAGCGCCCGGGTTCACCCAAGAATGCAGGTTTTCCCGCTCCTGAATGCTGGTCCAGGAGGAATAGGAGTCATGGCAGCAGCGAGAGGGGGATTTTTCCCATTTTTGGAAGGAATTGCAGTGCATTATCTATGGGGAAACCACAGGCTGGATGGCACAGCCCTAGGACAGGGAGGATGCTCAGCCCCAGAGGCAAACTTGAGATTTTTGCTTGCAAAGTATAGGATGAGAAACACGAGGGCTGAGCTGGGATTTGCTGGGATGTGGCATTCCCAGGGAAGGGATCATCCCTATGGCACCTGTCCCTGCTCATCTCCCTGTGGCCCCTGTGACTCACTGGCCACCCCACCACACAGGGCATCTCGGTTTGCAAAACCAACTGGAGTGCAGGGGTGCGGGCCGGTTCCGTGACACTGTTTTACACGAGATTAAGGATTTTTGCTGAGTGGTCTGAAAACTAAAAGGGGAAAAAAAAGGCAGGATCCTGCCAGCTATAAATCTTTCTCTGCTCTGTTTTCACACAACAGCTAGGGTTGGGCTGGGCATCATCTCGCGTCGCACATCTGCGGTCCAGCTTAACCCTTGCGGGTCCCTCGGCTCAGAGAGCTCTGGCTCTTCCCATTCCCGGCTGTAGGGATGTTAATGCCGATGGATTGTCCACCTTTACCTGGCACCTCCCATTGCTGCCCCTTATTCCCTGCCTTGCAAGGTGCTTTTTTTTTCCTGCATGATGAAATAGGTGTCTCACCTGGGCCCATGGTGTGGTCTCAGGTGCTGTGATGCTTCACCTGCAAGAAGGGACATTGCAACCTTTTCCTTAGGGGTAGCAAAGAGAGGTAAACTTCCTTCTTTAACATCTTATTTATCTGTAAAAGGACAATGAGGAAGCTTTAATGAAGCTACAGTATCTGCTTCATTAGATTTTTTTTTTTAAGCCAAGTTGTCACAAGAAGCATAATTAGAGAGAGATTCAATTCCAGATTTTTGCCCCCCCCCCCGCCCCTGGCCTTAATTATATTTGCTAACGTGTTTAACAGCTTTCTCTTCAGAAAAGAACAATTTATTCAAAGGTCATAAACAGACGCTGGCATTAATTACTCCAGGAGCCGCACTGGGTTGCGCTGGAGAAAGCAGCTCCCTGGGGAATGCTCAACCTTCCCCAGCTGAACTTACCCGTGGTTGAAATGATGTTGTTTGCACATCACACACAGACAGATTGTTGCCCCCCCTTCAAAAAATAAGAGGTTGTTGCATCTTGAGCATGTTTCGCCCAGGATTTTAAGCTGGGGGAATTTGCAGGTAATTTCCATGAGTTTTTGGAAGAAGCTGCTAAATCGGCGTCTCTTCCACCTGCTTGCTCCTCTGCGTTTTACAGGTGACGTTTAAGAGCATTTCTCTGGTTTGTCCTCATCCCGATGCTGCTGTGCGTGGTGGCAAACGTGTTGTTTCAGCCTGGCTCCTCGCGAGGTTAATGGTTTTGGTAACCTCCAGATTTTGGAGCGGCTGGCACATCTGTTCCGAGCGATAATCAAGTGGTGCTGAGGGGGGAATTAGCATACAGCTGCTGGGATGGGGGGAAAGGCTATAGAAAAAAATGAATTTATTGCTGGAAGATGAGGGCCGCCTGCAATTTTCCTGTTGCCTGATGCTTTTGGCAGCGTGTGCAAAATCTGGGCCTTTGTGGAGGAGGACAATGCGGGAATATGGGATTCTGATGCAAATTTAAGGCTGGAGTGTCCTTTTGTTTTTTAATTTCAGCCCTCTCCCGAAGCCGGGAGCACCCTGGGGTCTTTCCCAAGTCTTTGGGTCCAGTGCAGGGATGAGCTTGGAAACTGCAGTCCAGTGGGTCCAGTGCAGCTCTGCCCTGTGGCCACCTCCAGCCTTGGCACCTTCTCCCCGTTTTCCCAAGGAAAAGCTGCTTTTTGCAAGCCCTGGGTTCCTGTGCATGAGAGAAGGGATGCTGCTCAAATTCACTTCAAGTTCTGCTCTGCAATTTGGCTTTCTTGAGGTGGATGCCCAAATAGCAGTGTCGCCACTGATAAATCAGCAGCGCCAGACAGTGGTTCCCATCCATAGAAACCTCTTATTCCCAGAGCAGAGCTGTTATTGCGGTGATTTTGGTGCTGCAGGCGGAGCGCCCTCGTGACAGGGTGCACAAGGTAATAGCACAGGTGCTTCTGCGAAATGGGGGTGTTTAACTTGTCTTTATGCTAACGGTGACTTAATACCTGCCCGATTTTTGCCCCTGTCGCAGTAACAACTGGGCTTTGTTGTGGGTTTGGGCGCTGCGGAATAGGTGGCGAGTGTCTCCTCCCTCTGCCTGCCTGGTATTTGACTGGAAAAAGAAAACTGTGCAAGTAGAAATGAAGCAAGAGACGCAGATACCCCAAACTCCCTCCCCAGAAGGGTTATCCCACCAGCGCCTGCCCCTTGCTGTGTTCCACCTGGATCCTCCTTTTTCCTCACCTGAAATTTTGCTGTAATTCTATTTTTAAGTCCTCAAGTTGCTGTGGGTGCATGGCAGCCTGCTTTGGGTTTTCCAGCCCACCTGTTTGCAAATAAAAAGCTGGGGAAAGGATGAACGTAAAGCAGGAATGATTCCTTCTGCCATCTCCTTTCCCTTGGTGGCTTCTGCAAGCCACGAGCTTGTAGATATTGGTCTCCTCTGCTCCCAGAATGGAAATGCTCTTCCTTTTTTTTATTATTATTATTATTTTTAAGTCTCCATCTGCTTCTCGAGCGCAAGCAGAAGCAACGGGTCATGATGACTTTACATAAAACGTTATTTATCCTCCCCTCCCTGAATGCCCCGGCAGATGGGAAGCCTTTTCTCCCTGCAACAGTGCCGTTCCGAGCAACAGCTTCCCATATTGGAAGCTGCACCTTAAAGAAGGCTGGTTTATCTTCCTTGGTGTTTATAGCCCTGTAAAATACCATGTAACTTCTTTTTCTCCCCTGCCTAGTCCCCATTGCAGTATGTAGAGAAGCAATTAATCTTAACACCCAGCCTAACAAGCGCCGCGGTGAATTTTGCAGGAGCCAGACCTGCCTTATTTGTTCTATGGCTTTTCTTAAAAGCACCGTGCTGCCTCATAAACAAACGCTCTTAACTCCCGCTTCAGGCTGTGCAGAATGGACTCTAATGTTGGTCTTGCAAAAAAATCTCTGCCCTTGTTTTTGCACTTGAATTCTGCGCTTAAGGAGAGGCTTTGGCTGCAAAGAGCCCGTGTGTGCAGACGCAGGGCTGGGCCAGGTTAGTGTGCAGCCAAGTTTAAGGCAAATGATGACATGTTCTGCATAAACACAGCTCTGGGGCGGCGGATCCTTAGTGCTAGAATGCTGCTCTTGTGCTGCGGGTGTGCAGTCTGGGGACTCCTCCATACGTTCCGCACTGTGTATGTGTTGTTGGAGGCAGTTGCTAAGAGAAGGATTATTTGAAGACGGGAGATCACTGTTCCGTCCTGTTATATAGGCCTGTTCAAGCAAGGAAAATTAAGCCGAGTTGGGAAATGTGTGGAAACGGGGAAAATAGGGCAGAGGTACCGTCAAAATCGGGCATAAGAAGAGCCTGTGTTTAACTGCGTGTTGGCACAGCATTACATCAATAAAATAACTCACTGACTCCAAAATTGAGAGCTTTTTGGGGGCCGCAGCCTTTTAGATACGTCGATTGCCTCCCATTAGGAGCTCCGAGTGTTGTCCTTTCATGTCCAGATAATTTTCCCATGTGATAAGGGGGAGTGGATGGCTTTGGGAGGAGGTGGCTCCCCAGTGGAGGGGAGCTGCAGGATCAGATAGGACTTGGATGCAGTTTCCACCTTCCCTCCTATAACCCTCCTTGCTGAATCGCAGCACGCGTGTTCCACGCCGACAGTCCCTTGGGCCTGATCTCCGGGCTCAAATTGTACCAAATTAATTAGAGCAGCCCAAATGAAGCAATGCAGCCTTCCCCAGTGCAAATGCAATCACTCGGTTATGCAGAATGTCTTTTGGACACTGCAAAGAGCGAGGTCTGCCTGGATAAGCCCTCTTGGTGCTAATGTTCCTGCTCCTATCTGCCTGGTGCCCACTGTTTGATGCTGTTTCCAGGTGCATTAGTTGCACCAGTGAAATACCTGCGTTTGACTAGCCCCGAGTCAATATGCAGATGGAGAGGGATGAGGAAACGGAGCTCCGGAGGATAGCTGGCTTTTTAACTGGCTTTTCTCGCCTCACCGTGGGGATGGGATATGTGTGGGAAAATCTGGTGGTGTTTTCATGCTTAAAGGAGCATAAATCGGGAAGAGCTGCAGGATTGCAAGGGTGGTAGTGTGGTGTCTGTTGTTATGCATGCACATTAAACGTGCTATTAAATCCTTTTGTGAGCAGCATTAAAAGAAAAGTCCTCTGCTTCCCCAATTGCAGTGATCTTGCCTTATTAGACTTCTTTTAAGTCATCGATACTGGATATTAGTCCCTGATAGTCTGCTTCGGATAGGGCTTGCCTCAAAAAATCCTAAGCTTAAGTTGGAAAGTATTTGGTCAGAGCATATGGGAAACTTTGGAGCAGAATGTCAGATTTTTTTCCCCTTTCCACCCAGAACTAACGTTAATATAGGTGGAACATAAGTGCATTAGAAGGCGTTAGCTGAACAACTTGCTTTGTCATCCCTCCTTTGAGCACCCAGAAGGCTTCTAGCAGCTCCTCTGCCAACCCCATCGCATTAAGGTAACAGGCTGGGCAGAGTGGGATGCAGATATTAGATTAGAGGGCTCTGCTGATCTTGTTATACTCCCAAAGTATTACTTTATATAAATATCCAGAGCCTTATTTCCCATAATCTGTGGGATCTGTTCTCGGCCATGGTCCTTGCGAGCTGGGGCATCTAAGCTTTCTAAGCAGCTTTGCAAGCTAAGTAGCTGCTAGATTAATTTTCCATAGCCCGTTTTCATGCTATAAAAGAAGTTTTTGTGCAGGCTCTGCGTTGCAGCAGCGCTTCACCCTCTGTGGCTGGAGATGGAGGGGCCGAATGCTCCAGGTAGGATAAAATAGGCCCATCCGCAGGGAGAGACTTGCAATAAAGCGGTACCAAAGTCACGAACAGTGATGCATCCAGATCCAGAAAGGTTTGGAGCAGCCACCGTAGTTGCCAAAATCTGGTGCAAATACCTGCTTGAAATGTTGAGCTTTATCCCACAGCATAAAGGCGTCTTTATTCATCTTGGCACTGAATCTCTTTGCACTTTGAGAGAGCTTGCAGCACAGCCTGACTGTTTTCTGGTGTCTCATTAAGTTTTGCTTTGCAAAAATAGCCAGAAGTGGAAAGAGATCCCTTTAATTTAAAGTGCAAATGTGACTAAGGAGTAATGAATATCCCTTGGAAAGGCTGGAGTCTCCTGGAAATGGCCATTCCCTTGGAGGACTCATGCTCCAGTTTCAGTAATCCCGCTGGCAGAGGCTCCAGCTCCACTCCATAGCAGCCAATTTAGCACCAGGGAGACTTGCTTCCAGGTGCAGGGAGAGGCTGTCCCCAGGAATGCACTAGCATTTTCCTTGGACATCCTTTCCATGCCTCCCAGGGTCATGGGATTAATACAACACATTGTTTTGCTGCTTAAAATGCAGATTAGAGCAGGTTCCCTTGGCACAGGTAGGCTTGGGGACTTGAGCCTGACTAGGGTGCATAGATGCTTGAGTTGTGTGCTGGCTCCAATGGATTTCCTTGTTTTAGAAAAAGAAAAAAACAATTAAAACTGATCAGCAGGTAGAATTACGGTGTCTGAAGGTAGATCAGAGCAGCCTGATTTCAAAGGTTTTTGTGTTAGAAAGGAGAAATGCACGCGGTGGGTCCTGAGCAGGGCTTTGCAGCCCTTCTGCCTGAGGAAGAGCCCCAGAAGAGCCGGTTTTCCAGGGATCTTGTGCTCCACCTTGGTGGGATGATGCTGCATGTGGTGCGAGGACCTTCACGGGCTGCTGCTTAGGGCAGATCTACCTCTGCTGCCATTGAGCACCGAGAATCCTCAAGTCGTAAAGCCAGGAACGAGGGCAATGGGTTTTTTCCTTCTGCTTTTCACCCGACTTCCATTATGATCCTCGAGTGACTTGGAGCGATGCGTGGTGTTCTGTAGAAAAGAATTACGCCCTTTTCTCTCCGGACAGGAGAAAAAATGCTCAATTTGAGTGATTTTAGAGAAGGAAAAGAAGAATCAAGCCAAATGGAGCAGGGCAGTCGTGCTGATGGCGTCTCTCGTGAAGCTTGTCCTGGTTCTCAGCTCCTGTGCACGCGCGGGTGGTGGTTAAACCTGCAGCTTTCCGGTCTTGCTGATACCTACATTGCTCTTCATAAGTTCCTTGCAGTGCTGAAGGGGGAAGGAACCGATACCCTGCATGCAAATCGCCCCAGGCAGCGAGAGCTCTTTATTTAGAAAGAAAAACTACACGTCAAACTTCTGGGTTCGTGTGTGGGTTTTTCTTTCCTGATGGGTAGAAATGGGCTCAAAAGCTGTGATGAAAACATCAGGTAGGATTTGGAGGCTCCATCTAGTTGGAGATTCATGGTAGACTCCTCATAGGACCCAAGAAGCTTTGATGGATTCACTGTCAAAAATGATTTGGAAAGACAGACAAAAAGCTATTTCTCTGAGACAAGGAAACTCCTCCTCTGCCCTGTTTTTGGCCAAATCTAGTTAGTTCAGCATTTTTTGAACAGTCTTGTCAAGTTCCCTAGCAGGAGGCTCCTCCATGTTTAAGTTATATTACAGGGTTTAAAAAAAGAGCCCAACTAGGGAGATGAGCTCACTGCTTGCTAAGTCTTCTGGCAGCAGGTCCCTCTGCCCTGTTGAAACATGGCTTTGGCGTGTTTTTAAATATTCCCCTTATTTAAAGAATATCATGGTTTCTTTTGGGTTCTCTGAAACTCCTTCAAGGACATTTATTTTCCATTATTATGGGGGGGGGGGGAAGAGGGGTTTATCCCAATTAGTGTGACTTCTTCTCCCCTCATTGCACTTTGAAATAGGGGTTTTGCAGTAGTTTGCCTTGGGCATGTCTCAAGGGCCCTTGGGACTGGGGCTGTAGGAGCTTCTTCCTGGGAAGCAGAGCGAGGTGGGATCCAAAGCCTTGCTGAAGATAAGGTGCATCCTATCTGCTCCTCTGTCGTGTCTTCACGTGACAGCCTGGTATGAGCAGCTAAAAGATGGCCTGAGAGCTGAGACTTTTACATAGCAATGGTTGGGAATCTGGAAAAAAAAAGGCAACAGGTGTTTAAGTTAGGCTCATGTGACAAGAAACTGGTATCTTTAGAAACTGATGTATAAATACAATACATTCAATAAATGTGCCTGGTTATTATTTAATAATTCGGTCTGCTCTGCAGTTTGGGGTAAGTGGCAGCAGCTATTGCAAGCAGCAAGGTCTGATCCCTGATCCCCTGCACATCTGCCCCGGTCTTGGAGCTTACTGTGGAGCGTTTATAGGCCAGCTTGGTTTTAAATATGCAAAAGGTGAATTCTGCAAGTTACTCGAGCCGGCCCAGGCTTGCAGGCTGCTGCCTGGGGCTTCATCTCGCAGGGCTGGCCTCAAGACTTGACGTGACAAGGTTTGATTTCCTGGCTTGGCCTCCACTTGCTTGTCGTAAGGCAAGAACATCGCTTCTCATCGCTGGCCTGACAGAGGTTCTTCATGGTCTGGGTCCCTGTGCCAGCTTGAGGAGCAGGAAAACAATGAGCGCTTGGAAAGGCTTGGCTTAAGCGTATCATTACGGTGTAACCCTATATGCGCTGACGTAAGTCTTCATTTTCTTCAACAGCAGCTGAATTGCGTGTTATAATGGGATTGCCATGGTTCAGGTCAAGTCCTGGCTTCATATTTTGGGCTGGCCAAAGTGTTTCGAATTTTCCTCGCTGAAAGCCCAGCGTGAGCTTTCCCACTGTGTGAGAAGGGCTCTCATTTCTTGGTCGGCTAGGATCATAATTCCTGTTTTGCTTATTCTGTCCTTGTTTTACCTACCGTCGTGCCTTGTGCATAATGCAGCGCGTTCCTTGAGCACAGGGAAACGGGGAATGTTTTTGCTGCTTTCTTAAAGACGTCCTAAAAGCCGAGTCCCTTGGAGTGCAGTCAGCTGCCTGATGGGATGTAGGGAGTTCGCTCGGGGTTTTCTAACCCCTCAAGTGGCCAGGTTTGGGATTTGCAAGCCCCAAATTTGGAATTGGGGTTTGGATCGCTGTTGAGCTTGCTGGAGCTGCTGAATTTGGGGTGACTGTTGGGCAAAATGTCCGAGTTGCCCCCATTTCTTTATGGGAGCAGAGAATTCCAACCTGGAAGTGTCTCGGATGCAATGCTCCGATGCAGAATGAGCGAAGCCCTTCTGTTCCCTCAACGATTCCTGTTTTTGCTGTTGAGCCTGATGCCTGCGGAGCTCCAAGGGCCTCACAAAGGAGGGAAGTCTTGTCATCAGCCTGATGCTTTTCTTTGGGAAGTTGCAGCTTCCTTCCTCTCATTTAAAGCCCCTGTGCTTCATTTGATGCTCCTCCAAAGCCAGCCCCCAAGGCTGGTCGTGGCACGTGTGTCCCATGGGAGGGATGCCCCGTGTCCCTCGAGAGCATCCCGCACTTTCCGGGAGCGCTTGGAGCCCCGGAGGAACCACTGCCGTGCGAAGGGTGTCCCTGCACCATGGGACAGCAGGGATGGGATTTGGATGGGGGGGAAAAAAAAGCAAAAAAAAATCCACCAAAATCACTGTATTTCTTAGAGTAGTTTCATCAGCTTGAGCCTTCCTCTCTGCTTAGACCCTCCTCTACATCTGAAGAAAGCAAAGCTCCATCTGTGTTAGCAGCCGACAGCATTTCAGGGACTCCCTAAAAGTTTAGTCATCATTCCTGAATTCCAGGTAGAACCTGTGAATGACAAATCTTTAAAAATATGGCTGTATTAAAAACAACTGTTCCAGAAAGAGAGCTGCCACCTTTTAATCAAGATTTGCAGGAAGACTTTGAAAAATGATTCTGGAGTGGATGGGCTCATGGATGGGATTTGCTGCCCCTCGTGCTGGTGCTGAGGAACCTTTCCTGCCGCGATTCTGGAGCCAGCAGAGCCTGCTGCCTTCCCCAGCTCTGCCCGCTGTGTTGGACTCTGCTGCTCCATTAGCTCTTTTTACTGTGACTTTTTCTCTTTTTTTGTCTTTTCTTTTTTTTCTCTTTTTTTTGTCTTTTGTCTCTTTTCTTTTTTTGTGTTTTTTTCTTTTTTCTCTTTTTCTTTTTTCTTTTTTGTGTTTTTTTCTTTTTTCTCTTTTTTTATCTTTTGTCTTTTTTCTCTTTTTTTTTTTTTTCCTTCCATGTAAGCGTATGCAAGGGAGGAAATGAGGCCGCAGTCCCAGACTGCTGCAATCCTCGGGGGAAGTTCAGGGGTCGGCACAACTTGCCCATGATAAAACCGGCCGCGCTGCCGGCAGCTTCCGCAGCTCCGGGCTCGGCCTCTCCAGGGCTGCCTGGCCGGGTGACAGCAGCAGCTGCAGAGGGACAGTCCCTCCTCCCTGGAAGTGCAGAAAACATCCATATGCACGTCCCGTTTTCTGCAAGCGCTTCTGCATGTCACCATGTATTACTCCTGGATCTCGTTGAGTAATTTATTTATTTGACCTCATGCTTCCCCTCTCACTTTTCCCGTGTCCTTTCAGTATCTGCCACCTCGGAGGTGCTGCTGTGAGTTGCCGAAGCAAGAAAGAGGGCTCCTGTTTGCCTTGAAATATGGGAATGCTGGTTAATGTTTTGCCAACTTTAGTTTAAGCATTGCTGAAAGTCATTCCTGATTCTCTATGGTTGAGGTGGCAACTTCAGTGCATTGAATAGGTTATTTCCAAGTCTTTTTTTTTTTTTTTGGCAATGTTTTTGCAGCTGGATGCTCCTCATTGCAGCACCCTTGCTTGCTGTAGCCCTGGCTTAACTCTCCCAGATGCACCCCCATCCCAAGCTATCAGTGTTAGCTAAAATAAAGGATTAACTTTATCCCTTGGGTATTATTCTGGGGCTAATCATTGTGAGAGGGTGAAGGGATGCTCTAGTCAGCCTGGTGCTCACCAGCATTTCAAGCTCAGAAATCAGTCTCTTTACGTGGCGTTTGCCCAGCCTGGGAGTGTTCTGCTGTGGAAATCCCTTTTGAAAAAAAAGGGAGAAATAATGAACTGTGAAGGCTGCGATTAACCAGATGCTCCCAGCTCCCTATCGGGGAGTCACTTCTTGCCTGCTACTTCTGAGCGGTGCCAGCAGCGAGATAAGAGGAGAGTTTGCACCATGGCCAGGAAGGGCTAAAGAAAGTTCCCTTGGTCATTGGGGTTAGAGCTGCTTTGGATGCAATTCGGCATCGTGGGCTCCGTGTGCGGCCCGATCCCTCCTCCGGACTTCCTTAACGTAACCCGCATCCCTGTCCCTCGTAAGGATGGGCTTTAATGTGGTCCTATGCTGCTGGACCTTTGCTATGCTGAAATTTGCTATGCTGCAAATTTCCTGTTGGAATCATTTGGATGCAGGGATAGGGACAGCATCATGTGGATGTGCTTGGCCATGGGTTGAGCCATGGTTTGGCTCTGGTTGGACCTGGTGCATGTAAGTGACCCCATTGATTTGGGGCTTGGCAGGTGCTGGATGCAGAGCATTGATTTTTCCTTCCTCTCCTGTGCAGCATTTACTGTCCTAAAGTTCAAAGTATCTCATTTGAACATGAAGCCCTTGAATAATGCTCCAAAGCCAGCAACTTACTGAGGCTAAAACAGCTGCAAAACACCCCTGAGCACCAGCACAAGATACTGTCGTGCAGGCAGGGGCTTCAGGAGGTCCTGGGTGAGCAAAGGCAGCGGGATGCAGCCGATGCTCGTGGAGGACGAGCTGAAATGAGGTTAGATCCATCCAACCTGGAACCGTGGGACGGCTCGAGCTCAGGATGCTGTTGGGATGCAGCAGCTCCCTTGCTCAGATGTGCAATCCCTCCCTGAGATGCGTCTCCCCCACGCGCAACTAATGGCCATAACCTGTGCCATTAACGTGTAAGCCTGGTGAACTTGGAAGGATTGAAAGGAAAGGAAGTTTGAGGTCAAGGAGGCTGTAACACAACGTGAAATACCCCTTTGCTGGGAGTCGCTGCTCCGTGCAGGACGCGAATTCCTGTGAGCCCCAGAGGACGGAGTTATGAAATATCCCGTATCGGCGAGCGAGGTTCTAAAGCAATTCCAAAAAAACCTCCCCGTCTAGACGGCTTGTATTCGCTGCAGTGTTTATGTGAGATAGAGGAATGCCCTAGAAAAACAGAGCTGTTTTCAGTCTCTGCCTCTGGCTCTGCCTTGTCTGATGAGGAGGCTCGGATGTGATGCTCGTGTCCTGTGCTATAAGCACCGCGCTGGGGACGGTGCTTCCCCCGGGCACGGGGCAGAAGGGTAAAAGGTTATTCCTGCCTTTTCGGGGTGAACCAGCCTGCTTTAGCCCACTAGTCTCCTCTTGCCCTTAGCCACGGACCTGAAGTATAATCCTGACTGCAATAATACTGACGGGCGTCGTCATGGTTGTGTCTGCGGGGATGAGACCCTTATTTTTTTAATAAAAGAAATAAAAAGCATTTTTATCTTGCTTTGAACTTTGTTTGAGATGCTGCTTTGGTGGTGACTCGGAGAGCACAGATAGCGCTGCAGGATGAAACCACATTAACCAAAACGGTGCAAAGGCCACCAAAAGCGGCTTGGGTCTGTGTCGCGTGGCTGAGCCCTGCAGGGCTCAGTTACGTAGCAAAAGCCCGAGAGGTGAAATAATTGCCGAAAAGGAGCAGTTGCTTGAAAACGCTGCAGAAAATTGGAGAAATTGTCTGGATTTTCAGCGTGCAGAGTGAAGGAGGGGTGGAATTAATGGGGCTGCTCAGTGCACACGCTTGGCCAGCGCTACGGAGAGATGTGGGTGGTGCAGCCAAAGGGTGCCCCGTTTTATTCCCTGCATCTCCAGCCGGTTGTCCCTGTAGGAGTGAGACTGTCTGGAATCTCCGGCTACAAAATCCCTATCATGGATGAACAAACAGCCAATTATCTCTATTGTCAGAGCTGGGGTTCTCTCCAAAAGGAAACATAAGGTTGTTCTGCGCCCGAGCTCGCTGAATGACACGGGGCGTCCCCAAGAGAGGCAGCAGCTCTGCCCCTGCAGCCGGGCTGCAATTAGCAGCAAAGCTCTGCAGAAGCCATCCCCAAAGTCCTCATTTTGTGGCCTTTTTGGGCTCTTTTGTTTGGGATGCACATGTGCATACGTACGGATGTGCGGTTCCATGTGCCTTAATGCCTAATGCTGCAGGAAAGCGCAGAGTGGCAGCAATGGAATCAGAAATGCAATTTTTGCTCTTTTCCCCTTAATAAAGCATCAGGTGTAATTTACAGCCCGTGGAAGTGCAATGCCCCATGCCGCATTTTGTGGCTTTTCGGTGGCGTTACCTTAGGCTTGAACTGTGAAATTTGGGTTTTCCAAGGGCATCTGCTCCGGGTGCGCAGCTGGGAACACAAAAGTCCTAAGAGGGCCCCGGGAGCCTGATGTCTTTGCTAACAACAAATAAACCCTTGCATCGCTTCCCAGTGCAAGTTTCCATGTTCCCATTAATTTATTTCACATGTGAATTTAACCTGGCAGAGCTCGGATGAAAGTTGTGCCTTACTCATTTTTCCTCTTTTTTTTTGTTTCCCCCCTAGTTTCTCTGCTTGAAGAACATCCGCACGTTCCTAAAAGTCTGCCACGACAAATTTGGGTTAAGAAACAGCGATCTCTTTGATCCCTTTGACCTCTTTGACGTTCGGGATTTCGGCAAGGTAAGAGCTCCGGGTTGGCGGGTGTTTTTTGGCCTCGTGCTGCTGATTTGGATGAAAAATGTGCAGCCTGGGTGGCTTTTCTGCATAAACTCTGCACCCCAAACCCATGTGCTGCTAAAATAGCAGGATTGGGCATTGACTTTGCTGTGTCTTTAGGTAGCGAGGGGAGATTTGGGCTTAAAGCTTTGTGTTTTGGTTGCAAAGGAGCAGTCGTGCCAGAGCAGCAGGGCGCTGTCTGCATTAAAGGTGCACGTGGTATGGGCAGCTATTAGGTCTCTTTAATGTCCTTATCCCCCCAGATGGAGGGATGGAAAGGGAGGTCTCTAAGTGAGAAAACTAGTTTGGAGAGGACAGCAAGGGACTTGAACAAGGGGCTTTGTTTATTCTCATGTTTTGCCCACAAATTCACTGGCAGGTGGCAGGTTGGGGGTGCCAGAAGCATCGTCCCTGCTCTGAGCATGACCTAACGTGGGCCTGAGCACTGCAACCTGCATTGCACCTTTTCCGTGCATTAAAGAAGTCCCATAGAGAAGGCTGGTCTTGTAATTAGGCAAATGAGTTTCCACGGGGGCTCAGAAAACCTCCCGACAGGGCTAATTTGGGGAAGACGGCCCTGCCTGGCTCTGACAGGAGGCTCTTGGTCCCATGTCCTTTATTTTGGCATCAGGAGCAGCCCGTTATTCCAATGGATGCAGGGCTTGGGAAGCTCTTGCATGGGGACTGCCACTATTCTTCCCGTTAAAAGATTTATTAAAGCTCTCTATTGCTCTACCTCTCTGGAGCTACCAGGCATAAGCTACTTGAAAGCAATTGTTCTGTTTTTTTTCTGGTGAGAACATTTCCACTGCTGATGAGGTTATTTTATTTGATATTTATTGCCTAATTTATTTCTGGACCATTATCTGGAATGTGCAATTGCAGGGGCTTGTTTTATGAGTTTTTTGATTTATGAAGCACGAAGCATCCTGGGTCGTTTGGAGAATACGAATGCGCAGAAGGAGCCGTTTGGGGTGGGGAAGGAACCTTTGCTAATTAAAACGCCGCTTTACGGCCGCATTGTCTCTTGTTTTTTAGTATCTCCAATTGCTTAATAAGGCCGTTAATAGAGCTGGCATTAAAGCCCTCTTGGAACACGTCAGCTGGAAACGGTCTGGCTTCCTTTCCGTCCCGGCTAGGGACCAGCTCTTCCCGATTTGTTTGCTTCCTGGAGGTCATCCACAACCTCGCAGGCCTTTGGAAAAGGGAGGGTTTGCCGTGCCCCCTTAATCCACAACAGCTCAGCTTTTTAGGAGACTTGGGAGGAGAAAATGTGCACAAACTATGTATTTTGCTGCCTGCATCAAACTTATTCCCATGTGCTTTGCCTTGCTCAAAACGCTTTGCAAGACTTGAGGCGGGTTCTCTGCAAAAATCTTGTTGATCCTTCTGTTACGTAGCTTTTATTTTATTTTTTGGGGGGGCAGAATCAACTGCTCAGGTCTGTCCCACCCTCAAATCCCTCTGGAAACCTTTCTAAGCACTCCTGTTGTCTTTTCCACCTTTCATTCCAACGTTATCCGCAGATCTGCGCCTGGCAGTGGCAATGCAAACAAACAGGGACAAATCCGCTCTCGACCGAAGCGAGTTTCTCTTTTGACTCAC
Organism: Nothoprocta perdicaria; assembly: GCF_003342845.1. Taxonomy (NCBI): domain Eukaryota; kingdom Metazoa; phylum Chordata; class Aves; order Tinamiformes; family Tinamidae; genus Nothoprocta; species Nothoprocta perdicaria. The sequence continues at coordinate 3,072,704 of NW_020455865.1, forward strand.
AATCCTCCAGATCCCGCGCGAGCAAAAAGGAGCCTTTAATTTACATTCCCGCTGGCCAAACGCAGCCTTTGCACACACAAAAATTCACCGTGTAGCCATTCATTACTTGGCTCAATGGCACTTTTTGGTTGGCAGACACTTAGGCCGTGTAGGAGGCTTTTACGAGCGGTGCAATAGTAATAGCTGGGCATTTAATTACTGTTGACGTAGTTAGTCCTCTCCTGCAAGCAGAAGGCCAGTTAGGCAGCATTGCTAAGAGCATTTGGGGTTGCTGCAATGCAATTAGCAAGTAAAGCCACAGAGGTCCCAGTTGCTTGTGTGCTGCTGACCTCCACGTAAAAGGATTTTTCCATTGGAGATCCGCAGGCTTTCCCAGGGTTTCTTAGCAAGAGGAAGCTGCTGCTGTCTTGTTTTGCACATCTTTTTGCAAAAATCATCATCCAGAGGTGCAAATTTTATTCGTGCCTTTGCTCGCTTCCATTTCGAGCTTAGGGTAGTAACTGCTGCTTGGCTTCCAGGAATGTGGTGGGATGGGACTGATCCATGTGGGCTTCTCCGGCTGGAATCCCTGTGGAGCTGGGAAGATTCCCGCCTGCCTCCGTGCACAGTTGGGTAATGGGCAAGTGCAGGCGCTTGCCAAAGAGCTGCATCATTTTCTTGTAATTCTTCTTGCAGTGTTTTCCAGTTACCCCAGGGAATGAAAAGGCAACTTTCAAACTGTTCACAGCCTATATGTGCACGGAACACAAAGTGTGTATATATTATGTATATATTAGATATCTAAAACCAGAAATAATATTGTGTGCAGGGCTCTGAGGGCAAAAGCTGCTGTCAGTGCAGCCCTAACTGCGATTTGGGTGAGTGCTGGAGTCCTCTGCAAGGGTGCTCTGCACCCACCTCTTGCTAGGGTGACTTGTCGCTATATGTGCTTAAGTTTAATAGCAGTGATACAGAACATAGATTTTATTGAACTTGCTAATTTGTTGGCACCAACTACAGCAGGCTAAGATGTACATAAATATGGATTAAGCTCTTTATCACTCTATTAGTCAGCGTGCTGGTAGCAACGTTCATTAGAGTTACTCATTTTCAATCGCAGCAATATAGGGTTTTTCTTTTGAGAAATATAGTTCAAATATTCATAAGCCTGTGGCGCGTGCTGTTTATGAGCCGCCTCCTCCTCCTCGTTCTCCTGGTGTGTGTTTAATTGTCCTGACTTGCCAAGTTTCTGCACCATTTCCTCCAAGCTCTCTGCAAGGTGGGGGTCTTCAGCACCCTGCCCCTCTCTGAAAAGCCCACCGCATTGCCACAGAGGCAGGAAAAATAAAAAAGCAAGTTTTCTGCTCGTTTTGCAAAGTGGATATGAGGCGGGCAGCAGTGTTGGTGTTACTTAGGGATGTGGAGATGTTCCCACCAAGGATCGATGGTCTTGGGGCTGTTTTCCCCCTTGGATGCATCCCTGGGGCTTCCCTCCCTCGGATGCTTCTGTAACATCATGGTCTGCAGTATTTTACAACATACCCATAAAACTAGATCCCTGCTTTTATCCTGGCTTAAGGGGGCTGGGATTTCATATGTTATATGAAATAATACAGATAACTGTAAACTCTGGTATCTGGCTGTGTTTTGGTGCCACCACAAGCAAAGCCAGCTCAGCACGCTCCCTCCTGCAGGGTCAGCAGCTCGCGTTTCCCATCTGTGATATAATTTACATACATGCCTGTGCATATCTATCTGTATATTTGTTTATCTCCTGACTTTTTGCATCCCAGAGGGCATCGGAAGTGGTGCGTTTTCCTTTCTGGTGGTGAATCACTGCAGTGATGGGAAGAGGGGGAGGAGGAGGAGGGTTTTGCCGGGCTGGCCGTGCCGCACATAGTGTTTATTTACAAATCCCGTGGAGGAGGAAGGAGCCGGGAGAACAGAGCAGATCCCCCTTGTCCCGTGTGTCAGCTCCTCACACGGGTGCTGTGTGGGCGCTTGCCAGGCATCCAGGAGGAGCTCGTATTGGAGATGGAAGCGCTCCATGGCGCTCCGGCTTGCAAAGCGTGCATGCCGTGGGTGGAGCGGGAAGCCGTCTCCGAAAGAAGGGCGTAGGGGGTTTATTTATTGATTTTACTTTTTATTTTTATTTTTTTTTTAAATTCCCAAGAGAGCAGTAGAGTAACTGGCCTGCAGAGAGATGCGTGTGTGCACGCTTGCATGCGAGGAAGCAGGAACTCGCTTAACCCCTTCCCTGCCCGCTGCAGCGAGGCTTCCTGTGACTCTGTTTCCCAGCCTGCTGCAGCAGGATGGGGTTTTTCCCCATGGAAAAGGGGGCTGCATATTCCCAGCACCGTGTTTGGAGTGAGCAAAGCAGGTCTGGTTTCCAGAGTGTCGGGAAAACGCACTGCGAGGTTTTCCCTGCGTGGACGTGGGATGTTGGGCTCAGATGGACACGGAGCATCCGGAGCGTTCCCAGCTTGCAGCCAAGGCTCCTTCCCCTGGCGTGGCAGGAGCTCTGCCCAACAACTTCTCCCTGCTTTCCCCTTCCTCCCTGCCCTACTTAGAGCCCGGGGCTGTTTATAGATGTGCCGTTTTCAGTGAAACTGCAAGAGCCAGAAATGTGCGTTCTGGGAAGCTTTGCTTTCCTCCTCTTGGCTGCCTTCCTCAGTATTTTTCCAAGGGGTCACATTAAGGGATTTTATGTTTCAGATCAAGCAAGCACAGGCAGGATCTTCCTTAGCTCCCATGGGCTCCTCAGGAGAACCGGGCCCTGGAGCCTTTAATAGCATGGAGGGATGTGAGGAATCCGGGATATTGATCAGGATGTATGTAAACATATATTCTTAATGAATATGAAATTGATTTTCCTTTACCACCTTGTTTTTCCTGAGCTTTCCTTGCAGTAATATTAGACAAACTCAGGGGAGAGGAGGAAAAAAGAGCCTCTTTTTGTCTCGAAAAACCCTGTGATTGGTAAAACATTTACCAGGCTGCTCCCCTCCAAAAAGGGGAGGCGGGAAGCCAGGCTCTGTTCTGTGGCCCAACAGGTTTTACCTGTTGGAAAAATGCCGGATTTTCCTTGGAACCCTGTTCTCTCCTTTCCCCTTTCCTCAGATATTCAAGGATGGTCACAACAGAAAGTTGTCAGCAGGCAGAGTCAGTCTTGAGATATCATAGAGCTCACTTAATGCAACTGATATCACTTGACCGAACTTCTGTATATGCCCCTTGGGAAAGGAAGGGGGAATATCCCAGGTAATGCTGCTCAAAGGGATCTTTGGAAAAATGGGATTTTTTGTTCTGCAGTGAGCCAGGCTTCTTCCATTTCTTTATTAAACCCTTCCGTGCGTTTTGCAGCATGTTGGGACCGTAACAGCTGGGGATGAGACTGTCCCAAGGCCAAACGGCCTGAATTTACACAGAAGCAATTAGCATTTCTTGAAAGGGATTAATGTCCAGAAGCAGCCCCAAAGTGAAGCCGGGAGCTTGGAAGTGCTGGCGCTCTCTGCCCCCGCAGATCGCGATCCTCCAGATGGATCTGCCTTCCCCATGGAAAAGATTCAGGAAAAAAAAAAAGAAAAAAAAACAGGAAAAAAAGCAATCTTCTTCCACAAGAAGCTAGGTTTAGTCTTTGGGAGGAGGAAGAGGAGGAGTGCGAGTTAGCATATCAAAGCTTAGTGCCTAAAAACAAACATCCTCCTGGAACGCCGGAGCCAGGACGTCTCGTGTCCGCTTTCCTGCCCGTCCTGCGGGAGAGGACGGGCTGGGGGGGCTCCGAGGGGAAGGAAAGTGCTTGGCCAGGGAGGCCCCAGCTCCACGGTTGGGATCTGGCCTCCTTAGTAGAGAAAAGTCAATGTTTCACAGCAAGAAAAGGTTGCACGAGGGAGGGGATGGAAATTGTGCACCAAAACCTCCGCTCTCAGCAGCGCGGGTTGGGACCAGGGGTGACGTGAGCGTGACGCCATATGGCCAATTTTGGTGTTTTCTGCCGTTTTGAGATGTTTAGGGTCCTCAAGCTCTGGTGGCCAGCAGGTCCTGTTGAGCTGCGTGAACATCTCCTTAAATCAGGGGCTATATCCCTGCTTGGTGCCAGAAATGAGGGCCAGGCTCCTTGCCTCCCCCTCATTCATGGGCAGGGTTTAGAAAGAGAGGGGGAAAAAAAATCTGACTCCTTTTTGTTCCACTGGCTTTCAGAATGGGCTGCTTGTTTGCTCTTGGAGTTTTGCCCATTTTTCTTTTTCCTCCTTTCAGAAACAAAATGATGCATTTCTTCCGAAATGTTCCGTATTTGCAAGATTCCTCCGGGTGACTCCCCCTGCCCGCTCCGGGCGCGGCGCTGGGCTAGGTGGGCGACGAGGGGAGCAGGGCTGCAAAACGTGGGGCAGAACCTCCTGGAGCTGCCAGGTGGTCGGCTCCTCCGTGTGTGCCGCGTGAACCGGATGGGAATAAGGCAGGAAAATGGGATCGAATGGCTTGCTTTGCATCTGCAGTGTTGATGGAGAACAATTTTCCTCTGCATAGGTTCAAAAAACCTCTCAGCCTTGCAGGTGAGGCTGGGATGGTGGAGACATCTGAAAGCCATCTGCATGGGTTGTGCAATGCTCTTAACTATCAATTTCCCTTTGGAAGGGCGGGTGCGTTTCTCTTGGAAAGAGATGCCTTTTTCTTTTCCAGCCCTTGCAGCCTTTCCTTTGCCTGGCTCAAGACCTGCAGGAGGAGGGAGATGGGGCATCTGCAGCCAGGCTTGCTGCACAACCCTTTGCTCTACCTGCATGAGACAGCAACGCATGGCACTTTGCTCATGGAGTTAATGAGCCCCAGATGTTGATGCTGCAGCTAGTTCATTTATGCTCTGTCTTAATGGTGTGTACGTAAGCGAGACATTCTCTTCCTCAGCACTCTTCTCTTCCTACTAATTACTCATTAATGTGTAATCCTGGTAGCAGGAAAGCAGCCCTAATGCTGCTGGGTCATGCTAACCATGTGGGCACGCTCCACACCGTGGCCTCGCAAGGTTTCTTATCTCGGTCTTGTTAGTAATTTTAGGAATTTTTGAACCAGCATGACCTTGGTAAATGTTTACAGTTGTTTCTCTGGCTGAATAAGGCCTGTCTGGGAGGACTGTTTGGTTTCTAGCTGCAGTGGAGACTTCTCTGGCTAGCAGATGGTGGGGATTTCATAGCCTGTTACTTGCGCTTTGCAAAAAGTGGTTCATGCTTCTGTGGAAGGAGCCATCTGCAAATGGGCTGGAAGTAGCAAACAGGAGCCAGCAGTTTGTATGTTCTTCTGGGGCTTGGAGAAGGATTTATGGCTGGATCTTGAAGGTCTTTTCCAACCATAATGATTCTGTGATTCTGTGTTTGGTCACTCCAGAGCAAATTGTGAATATGATGTGGTAGTGAAGACAACTAGATCCTTGAATTCCGTGTTGTCCAAGCTGATGGAGATGTGGCGTGAGAAGCAGTAATGAGTGAGCCACACCAGTATTTGCATTGTGCAGTCCTTTAAAATGCAGTGAACATCACTTATATGCAGAGTAATGGCTCTGTTAGGAGTGCCCTTCTGCCTCTCTTGCTTTTGTGCACCGAACATATATACGGAAAGCACAGGCTCAAAACTGGAGTTGTGGCAAGAAAAGCTTTATAGAGGTTTCACAAGGTAAAAAAAAAAAAAGAAAACTGTGCTCACACACACCTGCCTGTCGGTGTCAATGCTATTAGTGTGTGCTGAGAATGAAGGGAGCGCGGGGGATCCGTGAGGATGGTAAATGTAGCTGCTGGGTGTAATCCTGGAGATGCTCCTCTACACCTCGTCCTGCCCTGGGCACGTGGGGCTGCCAGAACAAGCAGGGATGATGCCGAAACCCTGCTCTGAAAGCCGGGCTTTGCAGAGCCAGGGTGCGAGACGGCTGGCTCCGAGGTGTTGCTCTCTTGTCCAGACGATGCACCTGAATTGGATGATGCCTCCAATGGAAAAGAGAAACTCTGTCTTCCAAGCTAGTGGAGCATAAAGATTACTAAAAAAATGAATATATTTCTTCCATGCGGAAACAGGGCTTTAGTTCCTGCACTTAGAGATTTATCAAAAGGGCCTCTGTGCTCCAGAAGCAGCGCTGAGATCACAGCCCATCCCAGCTGCGGGTCGAACTGCCTGGATCCCATCCCGGGCAGATCTGAATAACCATTTTACAGCATCAGTGTATTTTGAATTGCACGCCTCCGTTCTGCTCTGAGGCTGCCTTTACAGGAGCTGAATTGTGCAGCAAAGGGGCTTTAAAGATCTCCTGCTTTTGGAAATAAGGTGGTGAGGTGGCTGCAAGGGCTCAGCATGGGCACAGCAGTGCAGGATGCTGGCGGGCAGCAGGGCCTGGGGGATGGAAGGGGGATGCACCAACGTGTTGCTCTGATTTTGTTTTGTTTTTGTAGACTGCAGATGTTGTAGATTGCATCCTACAATTGTTGATTTTGTTGGGAAGTTGATTTTGTATTAGCTGAAATAATTTGATAGTTTGGGGTGCTTTGATTTGTATAGACCTAGATGGCAGCACCTTTGCCAGGGATGTGATTTTGGGGCCAGGTGATCAGCAGGGCTGGACTTTGACGATATCTTGGATCAGACACCAAGTTTTCCTAGGAACTCTGACATTCCGTAGTGTGACCTTGCCTGGAAAGTGCTGTCCTAAAAGGAAAAACCCTATTGACCTTCATGGCATTGTTGAGGTGCCAGAAGGAAGTTGCCTCAGAAAGATTTGCCTGTATTTGAGATGACACTATTTTATTTTTTAACATGAACATGTAGAAAAATCCAGTTGGGAAGTGGATTCGCTTTGGGGTTAAATCCAGCCTGCAGGGAACCCTGTGAAGGACATTAGCCTTGAGGCCTCCCTTCACTTTGTTTGCTCAGCCTGTTTCCTCCTCCCACTCTCCCCCTTGCCTCTTTTTTTTTTTTTTTTTTTCCTAATATTGTTCTAATTACTGGAGTGTGAAGAATTGACTCTTAAAATGCCTCCTGGCAAATTCCATTTGTGCATTGATGAAATTTCCCCTCGCCGCCGTCTCGCCAGCAGTGGGGCAGCTTTGGGCACGTTTTCTGATAAAAACTTCTTATCCAGCCTTCCCTGGCAAACTGGGGTGCACTAGTTATCTCGTTGATTGGAGATGCACGTGCCAATGCAAGATAAATAGAAAGCAGGGGATTTGAGAGGAGGATGTTAATGTTCTTGTCCATCAGAGTTCCTCCCAGCTTATGCTTTCACAGCCATGTCTCCTACTCCAGATATGCTGCAAAAAGGGTTTTTTTGGGGGGCAATGACCTTTTTGTACTCATTTTTTTCTAGAAATCTAGAAATTTGGTGGGTGAAGCCACCAGAATGGATATTGCAGCTCAGCTGGGCTGACCCCAGAGGCTCAGGCAGGAGAGGAGGGGAAGGACTTGAGCTGAGCTGAGGACTTGAGGCTTTTGGAGAGGTCAAGCTTCAAAGCCCAGTTGGAATTAACACGTTTGCAGGCACTTTTCTGCTCATGTGTGGTCAGTTCTTTTGCTTTCTCCTGACTTAGTCTTGCTGGCTGTATCTGCACCTTCTGGTCCTGGTGTATCTGCTTGCAACGAACTCTTCTGTTTGCAGGCTGGGCAAGTGCATCGTGCTGGAGGGATCAAACATGCATGCTCAAAACATGGTCCTCCCTGCCTAGCAGGGCCAATAATTTCCTTTTTTAAAAGCAATGAGGGGATTAGATGAGTGATTCCTATTGAAAGCAACAGTACAGAGCTGTTTCTACAGACCTTTTTGGGGTTTGAGCAGTGAGTTGGACTCTTCCTGCAGCTGCAAGGGGCTAAAAACTTAAAATAAAACTAAAAGCTCAGTTAGCAAGTAATTGCAAGGTTCCCGGGACTGTGGCTTTGTGAAGAGTGGCAAGGAGGAGGTTTTCTTCCTAACATTACAGGGCGGGCAGTTTTGGACCATCTCTGGATTCCAGAGCTGTTGTGGTAGGTCCATGCAGCAGATTTAGGCTGTGAAATTAGAGGTTGCTTCTGTCTCGTCCGTGTGTTTGCAGCATGGGAGCTGGCCCGGGAGAGGAAAGCAGAGACAGAGAGGAAATGGGTTGGAAGAGGCTTTTTTCCCTGGGGTTGAGTGAATGTATGGAGCTTCCCACAGCAAAAGGGTTGGGAAGTGGGCTGCTCCTCATTGCCTGGCATGGACTGGGGCACTGGACAGCGATGCTGGTGCCTTGGGTGGTAGCTCTGCAGCTGGTATCTCTACAGCCTGCCTCTGGTAGCAGCATCTCCCTTTCCTCCAAAGAAGTAATTAATCCCTTGCTGTCTCCCTTGTAGACAAGCATAGGAAAATCCAGCCCAATAATAGTGATTGTGTAATTAGAAGCTTTTACTTAAACATGTAATTCTGCTTGATTTTTATTTATTTATGGCCTTTCTGCCCGTGGTTTATATGCATTAGCCCTGTGGCTGCTGCAAGAGACCGATTGCCCCGAGGTTGGGCTGCTTGATGCTTTAGAGGCAAAGCTCAGAAATCTAGTAACAGCAAAGGGCATGAGAGGAGACTGCGAAATCTGGGCTGCAGATGCAGCCTCCTGCTCCTCTAAAACTTTCCATCAGACTCTGCATTTGAGCTGCAGATGTGTTCTGGAGAACAAACGATGGAAGAAAATAGCAACAAGACCCACGAGCACGTGAGCTGTGGGCACTTCTCTTGGCTCATGGGAAAGGGGCTGTGCTGTTAAACTCGGATGTTTTAAGCTGCTGCCTAACTTGGTGTGGTTTTTACATTTTCCTGCCAGCAGCTGTGCTGTAAGATAGAGGAATAAGGCAGGAGACCCTGGGCAGGGGTTTTCAGTAGGTTTTTTGTTGTTCCCTAAAATTTTCCTGGCAAATATGCAATGCCATAGATGCATGTAAACCATCAGCGAGCCCCCGTGCTTTCCCAGTCTTCTTTTTGCTAATCCTCTTAAAAGCAGCCCGTGCACTTCTATATTGGAGGAAAGTGGCCTGAGAATCGCTCTTAGAAGTGGGATCTGTGCTTAGAAATGCAACGGTCTTCACAACTGCTCTGATTTCCCGCACCGTGGTGTTGCTCGGGCTCCCTCCCCATGTGAACCAGGGTGCACTAGCTCTTTGCACGGGCTCCCTGCTGCCTGTAGCTGCTTTGGGACACATCAAAAGCCCTAAGTGTCCCTTGCAGGAGCGCTGCAACCCATCAGCCTGGCTTGATGCCTCTTCTGGGCCAATGACTTGCAGAAAAGCAACCTAGAAGCCACAGACTGCTGAAGCTGCACCGTGTTACCACATTGCTTTATTGCCTTGTCTCTTTTAGCCCCGGTAGGAGAATTTGAAAAGGGAAAAGTGAGGGAAGATGGAGAAGCCTCAGCTGGGCTTGGCTGAGAGCACTCATGGGCACTGGCGTGGCCAGGGATGCTCAGCTCTGGGCTTCTCTTTTGCACTGCTCCTTGTGCCCTCTGGTGCAAGAATATTGTTTTTAGTGTGGCAAAACTGCCCAAAACGCTATACTTATTGCACTTTGCTGTGTCTCCAGCTATAAAATAACATGCCACAAAAAAACCCCTCCACCCTCGAGGTTGCAATCGATGAAGATGAGTCGGAGCAAGTTCCTGTTAGTGTCTGAAGGATGAGCAGGTCTTTAGACTTCTGTGGTTTTGTTCAGCGCTGTTTCTAGGTGCATTAAGTCTGTTTTTTACCCCGTTTTCTTCTGAAATATAAATGAGAAAGTGTCATAGCAAGGGCCTATGTGGGGTGGGGAGCAAAGAATGGCAATAGATGTGAATGATTAAAAGAAAGGTCAGGCAGGAGATGTTTCCCAGTAGCGTTCATTGAGATTATCAGTGTAATTTAACCTCTGGTTTTACCTGCGTGTTTAATAAAAACCATGAGTCAGAGGGACCCATGCAGAGAGATGAAATGCAAGATACAGGAGGGAGGTTTTGCTTTCCTGTGTGGTTTTGGAGATGGGCTCGTGCTGGGGGAAATGGCCCTTGGATCTGCGGATCCGGAGGGGGCTCCCTGGGGGGCTTAAGCCTAATGGTCCTTTCCAGGGGCTCCACAGCTGCGTCTCGGGCATCTGTTATCTGTCATGTTCGTGGGCAATATCTGCTCTAAATGGGCTGCGAGTCAGCTGAGCTGTGGTGGGTTGTGAACGTTAGTGCTAACGGGGGGATCTGTGGGTGCTGTTTGGGTGGGATGCGCTCCGGAGGGATGCGCAGCGTTCCCAGCTCCCATCGCGGCGGTGCCGGCTGGTCCCTGCTCCCAAGCCTTTTGTTCAGCAGTTTGAGCTGCAAGTGCTTCCCGCCAGGTTGGAGAGGGCTGAGCTGCAAAACAAAGCATGTGAATAAATATTTTTTGGCTGACTCCAAGCTACTATTTACTCCTTTTCCTCCAAAACAAGCTCCTAGGAGCCTTCTCCAGCCTTGCAAATAATAGGCTTTGTTTTACAGCCCTGCCAGTGCTTCAGTATTTACTCTGCTTTGCTCAGGTGATGACCTTAGCCATCTCTTGCAGGTCTATTTGATTTCTTTTTCCTGTTCTGAAAACTTTTTTTTGAATATTTAAGGAAAAACATCGTAGCCGGTGTTAAACAACCCCCTGCCGCCTATGTGGCTTAGATGATGGGCTGCCAACACGTATGGGACTGCCTAGGAGGTCATGCTCCCATCTCAAGCCATGCATAATAAGATAATTTTATGCCATGCAATGTTTTCTTTATGGAAAGGCACAGGCTATCAGTCATCATCTATGTTTTTTAATGCAATCTTGGTCTGTGTTTCTGCTGGGGAGGCTGATGGCACCAATTAATTTTATTGTGTGAAAATAGTTTTTGGCGCCACGTGATTTGCACGGGCTGAGCCTTATGCTTCCTAATGATCTCTCTATTAATTTAACTAATGCCGCTAAGCGGAGGATGCCTTTCAAGTGGAAAGGGAGACATGGCTGATACCACGGATCAAATATTAGCAAGAGCAAATTAAAGCCTGGTTTGCAGCAGTGACTTTCAGTAATTGCTGCAAATCTGTCCCCAAATCAGCAAAATAAGGGGGGAAGTTGCAATAAAGTCACATCAACCTGTTCTTTTTTCAAAGTTTGGGAGAAATCTGTATTTGCAGTGCAGGTCTCACACTACGTGTGTGTTGCTGGCTGACTTCATCCATTGACTTATATAAGGGGGAAAAAAGCTCCTGTATTGCACAAAAATGTAATCAGAGTAATATCATCTAAGTGAAGCAAGGAGGGAAAGAAGAAATCAATGCTGGTTGTCAGCAAAGTGTTTATGGAAAGATTTATCTATTAGCATTAATATTTTAGTTGTTGCGAGTGCCATGGAGTTATGCAGCTCCTGCATGGAAATACATGGGAAAGTGGCTGGTAACTAAATACCTGAACTCCTGGACTGGGGGCTGATAGAAGAAACCCTGCTGCTAATGGGCTTTGTAAAGCACTGGAACCAGTTTTGGGTGCCTTGGTGGTCTTTGAGATGGTGCTAAAATGCTCATAATTGGAGCATAGTCGAAGTGTTGAAATTTCTGTTGGCTTGGAGTTTTTATTCTGCTCTGGGCTGAGGGTTAGAGATACAGAGTGAAGTCAAATCTTCCCTTAGGGTAAGTACAAGCACGAAGCCTCGCACAGCTCTGACCTCATTGGGGAGGCTCCCGAAACTCGATGTCTGTTGTGTTTTCTGAGTCAGAACTGAGAACAGATAGAAGAAAGCAATAAAAAAAACTTTCTAGCTCATAGAAAACATGAGCAAGGAAGTTGAAAGCTGCTTGCTGGGTTCGTGGGGCGATGGGTCACTTTGGCAGCAGTCGTGTCCAAAGACCTTGGCTTTGCATCTGCTCTGAGTCACCTAAATATATATGTCACTTAAATATATATGTTCAGAAACATGTACCCACCTGGAAACCCCTTCCCCAAATATAAAATGGTCCAGGTGCTAGAACTAGGGCTGGATAATATTACAGCATTATAGTGATGTTTTTCCCCCCTGAGTGCTTTGTGTCTCCTTCTCTCATCAAATCCGATCTCCCAATATTTTAAGAAGTGATGAGTAATGGAGCTATTGGCCTATTTAAATATGTATGAACTTCTCGAGGAAAGCCGGGGAAATGAGGAGCGAGCAGGACAGATGACAGATGCAAGATGGGTCACATTTTTGACATGCTGTTTTTCTCCTCTCCGGTGCCCTGAATCATTACTCATAAGCAAAGCATAATATTTCTGCCCTTTGTATGTGGGGATTAAGACCGTTATTATCTTTAAAAGGAGACTCTATCTGGGTCACAGCTGTGACGGTGTCGTGGACCGGTGATGCTGCGGTTCCCTGTGTCTTACCTTGGGATTGTTGCCTGTTCCTGATGGAGAACAGGGATAGTTCTCAGTGTGATTCATTTTATTTTCTTGGTACAGGATGTTATTTATCCCTTCTTCTTGCAGCCCCTTGGTGTGTGGGGAGGCCAGGTCACCTAAATGGGTGGCAATGACTTTAGCCAGGTCTCCCTGCACCAGCAAAGCTTGCTCAAGGGAGGAAGAATTAAGCCACAGGGGAGGAATTTCTTGTTCCCCATGGTTGTCTCCGTGAGGGTTTGCAGGGTTAGATCTTCAGTGTTTACACTGTGCTGGAAATAATAACATATATATGCACCTGGCAGTATGTTGGTCAGCAGGATGGATGGGTCTGAAATGATGCTGATGCTGGGGAGAAGTCTCAGTGCTGGGATGGTGCATGGCAGAGCGTTTGCGTTGGAGTCTTTTGGGCTGATTTCCCCACCTTGCCGAGCATCCCAACCTCCAGAAGGGCTAAATCCAGTTCCCCACAAGATTCCTATCAGTACAGTGGATTTAATGCCTGCACTACTTTGCGATGCCCTGCGTGGATCGATGTGTCTCCCGTGGGTTAGCCTTGCTGCTTGTGCTCCGTGGGCTTTTCAGAGGCACGTGGGGGGAAAAAATGCCATTCAAAGAAAATTACAGCCTTGCCTATCCATGGAAAACAAAAGCCTTTTGTCCTGTCAATCATCTGGGGGCTTTATCCTGTCAATCAGGAGGAAAATGTCTCCTTTCCCTTCTGCCAGACTTTAGAGCCCCAGTTCTCCTTCATTCAAAACAAACATGGGCTGGGACAGACAGATTTTTATTTTAATAGAGAAAATGCTGGAATTAAGTATCAGTATCAAGATCTGAGAGCAGGAGGTGATGCAAGTAACTGCGGTACGTGTCTCCTTGTCCCATAGCTGCCCCCAGGTGACCCCTGCTAGTGAATGGGGTGACAGGCAGGTCCTTCACAGCACCATGATGCCAGTGTCAAAGCAACATGAGATTGGGGTGCAGTGGGTATTTGTGCTTTTGATTTTTTTTTTGTTTGTGTTTGCTAAATATGAGGAAACCTGAGTATGGAAAAACCAGGAGCAATGAGTTGAAGTATTAATTTTGCTTCACTCTCCCATTTTCCTACCTTCACTCTCTGCAAGCCCATGTGGGCAGTGATGACCATCGAGGTGTCCAAGCGCCCGATGATGCTGAGCAGAAGCGGCTCTGGAGGAAACGTAACTGTACCAGGCTCTGAAAGATGCCACCGCTTGGGCACCAGGGCAGAAAGCCCTTCCCTGGGGATTGCTGCCCTGTGACTCATATCCTGCTCACATCCTCACATAAAGTGGCTTTTGTCACCCAAGCAGGGCCCTTAGTCCAGCCTCACTGCAGCCCCTGGTCTGTGCAGGTGGCTCGAATCCTCCGGGGCTTTTGTTCCCTTCCCAAACTGTGGGAAACTTCTCCATATTTCCCCTTTTCCTTTTGCTGGGCGGTTTTGCAGCTCCTTCCTGCACAGCCCATGGGTGCGGGGGACCTGCAGCCTTTGGGACTTGTCACTTGGAGCACAGCAAGTGACAGGTTTCTGTGTAAGCGAGCTGCAACGGGGCTCGTTTGCAGCGTGCTTTGCAGCAAGCGGTGCTGCATTCCCGTGTCCCCCAGCAAGGAAGGATCATTCACCTCCCAGGGTCTTATTTTATGCTCTGCCTACAAAGAGAGAAATACATCTCCTTGTTTAAAACCTTGGGCTCCTCTGCCTTGTCAGTTGGGTCTTGGTAATCACTTTAATCTGCAATTGGAATTGCCTGAAAATATAAGAATTTTTCAGGGACTGTCATTTTCTTTGCTACCTTCAGGCCGTTCATGTTTTAAATAAACTAATTTTTCTGGCAGATAAGTACCAGGGCTGCAAGCAGTTGCACCGAGGGTGCAAAATGGGAATTGATTTATGGGAGCGGGGGATGCGATCTAGCAAATGTCAATTTTTTTTTCCCCTCTTGAGCCTATAAATTAGTTTTGATTACAATGACATTTCGTATGATGCTTATAAATCAGTTCCAAAGGAACAGTGCAGGTTTGGGAAAGCTGAGTCCAATGGCCATACAGGAGCACTGCGGATCCCGATGATTAGGTAGATCGTGGTCTGTGTTTCAAGGAGTAGCTGGAGATTTAAGGAACTGACCCTCCCGCTGGATTTTTGGGATGCTTCAGGACTTCCTCCCTAGCAGAGCTCAACAAGGACTTGCCCAAGGATGCGAAACCACTAGATGTTTTGGGGTGATTTGGGCTTATTTTGGCCCTATAGAAGTTCACACCGTGTGAGCACCTTCCAGGCAGCTTTGGGGATCGGCAATGGGCAAGAGCACTCAAGGGAGCAGCAGGACTGGGAAATGCCCCTTTCTCCCGGCTTTTTCCAGAGCCTTGGTTTGTCCCGCCACTCGCTGGGCTGCAGAAACACGTGTGATGAGCATTGCAGGGTCTCCTCGCTGCTGCTGTGCTGGTGTTTGCAGCCAACTGGGAAGTGTGGAAGGATATTAGCAGCAATATTTTTAGCTGGTTTAGGAGGAAAGGCATTTTGTGTATGCATGGAGGTGTTTGCTTTGGGTTAGTTTAGCAAATGTTGGGGATTTTTTTTCCCCTTTTTAATTAGGAAGATCCAAGCTTGGAGCAAATTGGAAACAGATGGAGCTGGTGACATCACTCTGTTTTATTCCTGTTAGTGCAGATTAGCTACTCTGTGTTAAAGCCTGAATAGGGCGTTTTAGGCTTAAACACCCTGTGTGCACTCTCTTCCTTGCCCTTCCCATCTGTCCTTCCTGCTCTGTTTTTCCATTGCAGTTACTGGCTGCATCCCCAGGTGATATCCCCTCAGATTCCAAGCTTGCACCAATTTCTCCTGCCCTGGTTCCATGCACAGCCCATCCCTGGCTTGCAAATTCCAGGCTTGCACCAATTTCTCCTGCCCTAGTTCCACGCACAGCCCATCCCTGGCTTGCAAATTCCAAGCCTGCACCAATTTCTCCTGCCCTGGTTCCATGCACAGCCCATCCCTGGCTTGCAAGGGCTGTACCACTGCTCTTAACGTTGCTTAAGGGCTAGTGCTGCAGGACCAGAGCGTGAGATGCGAGTTGGTGGCTCTTGCACAGGAGCTTGTTCGAGTATCCCTTGGGATATGCTTGGGATATGGGAAAGCTTGCATGGCACTGGTTTGGTTCCAATCCCCGCGTAGTGTTGATAATCTTGCTTTTTCCTGGCTCTTTTCACAACTTTCTGGTCTGGAGATCATCCCCTTGGATGCACCTGATGGAAGCGGGAACGCGGTGGCCGGGCTGCGCTTGTCCCGGCGCGTTCCCGGCGCATTCCCGGCTCCCTTGGCCGGCGCAGCAGCGGCTTTTCCCGGCGCAGCAGGAATCTGCCTTCATGTCCCTGGCAGCACATGAAAAGCGGCGGCTGCGGGATGTGTTTGTGCTCATCTCGCTGGGGAAAGCGGGAGCGCGGAGCAGGAAGGCAGCCCGAGCGCTCTCGGGATCATCAAGCTTATTTTCAAAACACTTTTTTGTTGTTGTTGTTTTTCCCAAGGAATCAAAACCCTGTTTCTTTCTGGCTTTGTTTTGCTTTTCCCTTCTCCAGGGAAGCCCTTGAAGATTTATTCTGCCTTTTCCAACAATAATATTGCCCGGATCCCATTGGCGTTGCTGAAGGCTGAAACCTTTGGCACCAGAGGTTGGGCAGGATTTGCAAGCGCCTCCCTCAGGACCCAGCAGTGCAAAGTGTGGATGTGTGAGCGTTTTCCCAGTGGGAATGTGGGCTTGGCCACAGGAGGAAAATCCATTTAATGAGACAGAATTTGTCCTTGTGAAGCCATTTTTCAGGGTCTTGGGGAGGGTATCCCAATAAGCCCAAGGTGTTTCTCACTGGTCTGCAAGTGCTGAATATAATAAATATTGCTCTAAAAATATATATAACCTCTTTTTTTCTGCTTTGCACAGAGTTGTGTTGCATCGTAGCTCCGTGCTGCTATACCTGCTGTTTAACGCTCGCCTGTGTAAATCCAGCCTGGTTTTTCTTGGCTCTGCAGGAGCAGCTTGGCTTCTTCAGGGCTTCCCAAGTGATGGGACGGGGTCCTTGAGTCATGGGGGTGTCTCCAGGCCTCAAGTTTTTCATCTGAGAAACAACCCCAATGGTTTGCAGTGATTTTGAGGGGATTAATTGGTATCTGAAGTCTGTTGTGCTGAGAAACAGCAGCAGGGGTAGCACATGGAAGCAACCACGCAGAATATGGTACAGGGATGTCTTGTGCCTTGGAAATCTTCCTGTGACAAAAGCAGAGCTGTGTTCTACTGTCCAGGCTGGGAGCAGGCTGATTTTTATCTTTTTTGACCCCAAAGTTGAGGTTGAGCCCTGCTCGAGGATGCACCCGTTTCCCATCGTATCTGAGCTGGGAGTCATCTGCAGGTACGAGGGCATCGGTATCTGTAGCAGAGCCCTGAGCAGAAAAATAACTCAGAAGTACCTAAAACCTGCGGTTACAAAATCTCCCATAGCAAAGGCAATATTTTATAATACACTTTTTAGCAACTCTGCACGTAGCAGCTTGGAAGATCGGCCGCCTGACGTCCCTGGCATCTTGGCTGGCACCTCTAAGCTTGGCTGGGTTTGAAATGGGTAAAATCTCCCCAAGAAAAGCCACATCTTTCTTCTTCACTTAGATCTTATCACTTGTTCTCGGTGTGGAAGGTCTGTCCGTTCTGCCTGCAATCATTTTGCTTAGGCCAGGGTCCAAGACGACTCTATTTATTCCTCTCTTCAGATTTATGTGCAGTGTAAACCATTGTGCCCGAGCTGTTTATAGAGAGGAGAGGCACTTCCTCTTCTCATTTCTCATCCTTAATCAAAGGTTTCTGCTTACTCACCATAAACGAAGCCCGAGAAGATTCGTCCTTTTTGCTTTTTTTCCCCTTTATTAAACTAAATAACCCTCGTGCAGGTACAGGAAACCGAGCAATCATATGGAAAAGGCAAAAAATTCCCAGCCCTGCTCCTTTTGGAGGCAACTTGCCATGCCCTTGTCAGAGCTGGCCCCCAGAACATTTGCATTGCCAGCAGCAGGTACGTGAAACCCACTGAAATATTTATTTCAGGTATTATTTCGGGTAGGAGGCTCCTTTGCATGCAAGAGCCTTCAGAGCAACATCCTTCATCCGTCAGGATCTGGTCATTCGAGGTCCCTGTCCTCACTAGGGGTGCAGCTCCACAGAGGATGCTATTCTGCTACATTTGCTCACAAGATTTCCTGTCTAATGCATTATTTTTAAATTCTTCTTCCTTTTCTTGTACCGCAAGTGTCCGGGAACTAGGGCAGTTTCCTGCCCTGCAGCTCCAGGGATTTGTGTGGATCTCCCCCGAGCTGCTATGAGTCGAGATCCCTGGCCATTGTTTGGATGGGAAGGACGATCCAGGATTATAGGACATGGATTTGATAGTTGGACCCCCATTGGAATTGCGGGCTCATTGGGAATGTGCCCAGGTAGCCCTCGCCAAAGGGGTGGTGTGGATGAAATTTCTCCTGCTTCTTCTGCTCTTCTCACATAATGAAATGAGTGTAGGGGTTTCTAGCACAGCAGTTATGAATATTTCTCTTCCTTCCCTCCAAAGGAAGAAAAAAAAGTGCATTTTTGTCTAATAATAGCTGTACAAGGGAGGCTCTGTGCAAGGAAGACGTGAAAAATATTACTCACCCGTATTGATTTTTCCGCTTTGTTTGCCGGCTGGCTCCGTTATCGCCCTGGCGGAGCTGTGAGCAATGTCATCCCGGGCTCAGCTAATGAGCAAACATCAAGTCTTATCAGGCTGGCCTGAAAATCCGCTTTTGCTGTCATTTAAAAGAACAACTGCTTGAAAAATCGGCCCCGAGCAGCATCGCTTTCCGCGTGCGCCTGCCCCGTGCGTGGAGACGGCGGCTGCGGGAGGAGGGGATGCCGCCTCCTGGCTTTTTCCATGGATGCCGAGTAGACGGAGTGACGTGGGAAATGTGGCAGGATGCTCTGGTAGGAGGGTGGCCTCTGGACCCGCTTGTCACTCCGGGAATGCCAGTGAAGTGACACTTGTCCTCCGAGGGGACCTGCCACAGCTCCCGAGCGGACACGGCTGGTCCCATCCTTCCATGTGCAGATCCATAGCTGTCCTTTGCATCGCGGTCCCAAACAGCATCCTGGTCCGGGGAATGCCCGTGGAGCTGCAGGATGCACGAGCACACGTCTTCCCTCCGCTCCATCCCATGTTCCCGCAAAGCTGCTCACGGCTAAACCCTCCTCTGTCCTGCTGTCCCCTATGATGTCTTCATCTGTGCATGCGTGAGGACCATTAAATGCTTCCCTTCACGTCCCTGAAGCTGTTTTTGGAGGATTACAGATCCGTGGAGCTCCAAAACGGGTGCATTTCCCATCCATGTGCCACACAGCCACTACCCGAGACCCTTGGCTCAAATTGGAGCTCGCCTGAGCAAAACCAGTCTTTCTCTTTGGAACGAGTTGGTTTGCAAGACACCCTTGACCATGGTTTAATTTGGGATAAAGTCACTGCTCCTCAGCAAAATCTCCACAACTGGCTTTAGCAGGCGGATGGCCAGGTCCTGGGCCATGGGATTAGGTGTAATCCTGCCCTCAGTTTTGCAGGTCACCTTTACTCAGGGACCTTTTTCTCCTCTCTCCTCTGAAAGGAAATGTTGGCAAACGCTCCATTTATTTTAAATAGACCCTGTTTTGCACTATCAAAAGCAGGAGTTAGCCCTGGGGTCTCTGGTGGGCAGGGATTTGGGCTGTCCCGGAGTGATGTGCATGCGATGTGAATACCATTAATTAAGGAGGGTACCTGCATGCATTATTCATCCCAAACAACACGCTAACTTTGCAATAGTGCAGGGTGAGGCAGAGCAGTTTTGGGGATGTCTGCGACCTGTAAATCTTAGCACTGGAAGCGTTGGTGCATTTTGCATATGTTCTTGTGGGTATCAAGCACATGGTTTTTGCAGAAATCCACCCAAATCGATGTGTTTTGCAAATGGACAACGTTGCTGTCCACTTCGACAAAGCTACCTGGGTGTTTGGTATTCCACTTTGCTCCTAATAGGAGAAAAACAGTGGTTTGTGCATGTCTATTGATCCTGAATCTAAGTTCAGACTTGGTTTAAATATGCCTGGCAGATGCTTCAGGATTAATGTGCTAACCTGGTGAGAGCAGGTTGGAAGAAGCGGGGATGCGAAGGTCAGATCCAACTTCGACGTGTTTTAAAGAATAAGAGTTTACAGTTTGGGGTGTTTCTTTGGACTTGAGGTCAGGATGCTTGATTTAAACACTGTTTATTTGCAGTGAACAGTCAGGCAGGTGCTCAAGCTGTAGATATTCTCATTTGTTAGTGTTTTTTCATTTGTGCAAACACAGGAAGGAAAGATAATCTTCTAAAACATGCTGAGGTTGGATCAGAAAATTAAATAACTCGCACATCTCGCTGGCTTCCTTAGAGATACTTTCTGAAAAGGAGATGGGAAGAAGTCAATGTATGTAAACCTTATTATAATAATTGAGTTTAAAGGAGGCCAAAGGAAAAGCAGGCATTGTTTATTTAAGAGCAGTGTGCTGTAACATCGTTAAATCCTGGTGTTCCTGATAATGTAGCACTCTACCCTCCGGTGTAAAACAAGAGCTTAGGAAGCCCTTTTCTTTAACCGAGTAAATAAGATTTAACTCCTGTGCTCTGCCTAGCTGTTTCTATGGAAACATGATTTTAGCACCAAGGAGGCCGCGTGAAATTTGAATTGTTGCAGAAGCAGCCCTGGAACTTGGCCCAAATGCTGTGGATTTGGGTGCAGGGCATCCCGGGGCTGCAGGTTCCTGCTCCATCAGTAGCACTCGGTGATGCACTGCTCTTGTGTGGCTGGTTATGGCTTTTCCTCCCCAAAAAATAAATAAAATAAGGATGCAGATGCTTGCAGATGTGATGCTGAACCTGTCAATCCTGGGGGAGTAACCGGCCTTCAGTGTTGCTCTCCCTGGGTTCCAATTCAAAGCTTTTGCAGAAAAGAGCAAGCCCAAAAGGCCTCCTTTTCCTAGTTAAAGATTATTAAAACATAATTACGCTCATACACACGGGTAAAGAACCTATTTCTCTATAGGCCCTAGGGTCAAAATAGACGTATTTTTTAATGTGAATTTTAACAGTAGAATTTTTTTCGAGATGAAAGTTCCCCTTCTCCTCATAATCCGAGTGGAACAAGCGCAGCAATACGATCATCTGCATTAAAATCTCCAGCTTCTTTTTGCTGCCTGCTGGTGAATCGATAACGCGGCCAATCTTAGGGTCTGCCCTGGAGAGAGGGATGTGGGTGGAACCATCAGATGGTTAAAACCAGATGGCCTCGCTCTAGTCGTATTTTTTTTCTGATATCAAAGATGATTTCACTTTAGATCGTTTAACTTTTCAATGAAAATTCGGAGCCGAAATGGCAGCTGGAGAAGCGGGATGCGTTGTGTCTTCTCCACTGGGAAGGGCAGGTTGACTTCTGCCAGGTGAATCCTAGGGATCCTCTTCAAGAAGGATCAACTTAATCATCGCATCGACTTAAAGCTATGTATTTTTTGCCCTTGGCTTGAAGGGGAAGGGAATAGAAGAGTGTGAAGGGCTTTTTGGCAAAGCAGCGGGGCTGGACACCTATGTGATGGTTGCACCCAACGTGGACTGGAACGTCCTCCAGGTCTGCATCTGCTCAGACCTTGTTGGGTGGCTTAATGAGCAGGGCGGAAACTAACTCCTGAATCTGGCGGTTTTCCACTCTTTTCTGCCTGAGGGCCTTTTGTAATTGCAATGAAAAAGAAATCCTCCCTCCCCATCCACCTATCCTTTATTGGAAGTGCTCAGCCCTCATCTGCAGTGACTTTCTAATAAAAGAATGTCTCTTAAATGGAGCCCTGGAGAGGGGAGCTGCTTTGCAGGGAGCTGTTTGAACTTGTTTCCTTGCTGGCTTTTTAATATAGTTTAATAGAGTTCTGGTCCTTTTCCTGCATAGCTTTTTCCTCATCACAGACCGTTGCTTCCACTCCGTTGTCTTGCTGTCAGTCAGCTCTGTGCTGGGAGGAAGGGGAATGACTCGGGAATGACAGATCGGGATATTTTAGATATTTATATCACAACTGCAAATCCATGAATGATTCCGCTCTGCCCGGGTGGTGGAATGCTCTGCAGTTAAAGCCCTGGCAGTGAGTGTTTGTAGCACCACGGGCGCTTGCTTAGTAGGTTGCAGGTTTATTCAGTCTGCTTCGTCGTTTGTTTATTTATAATTTTGTTTGTTTTAAGCATGTCCTGGAGTGCGGTATCAATTGCAGGCTAAATTGCACCTCGATTTGCAGGGCTACACGAGCAAAGCTTGTGCTGCAGCTCACAGATAAATGTGTCCCAGGGCGCTCCATGGGGAGAACTCAGGCAGAAGTGCCAAGTACTGTTGGAGAGACTGGAGAAACCCTGGAGAGACGGGGATTTGCATGAATCTCCTGGATCCTGGCCCGGGATCCATGCCAGGGATCGCGGTGGCGGGGGGTGAACTCTCCAGGGTCATCTCGGAGATGCTCTTGGAAAGACATGATAGGAGGCCGGTCTGGCTCGTGGGATTTATGGACAGAGCTTCCTCGTCTAGTGTTTCGTTTAAAATTCCCGTCTGGGCTTTGGAAGATGCCGTCGCATTGGGGATGAAGTCAGGCTTGTGGTGATGCTGGCTGAGGACCTTTCCTAAGACAAGGGGCAAGCTGGGCAGGGATAATCCCCAGGGAGCCCCTGCAGTGCTTCCCACAAGGGCGCTTGGAGGAGAATCCAGCGGGAGCTGGGCCGGGGCTGGACGTGCCCATTCCCTCGGAGACCCTTTGGCAGCAGTGGTGCAAAATCCGCGGGAAAAGCAGTCGATAACGAGGCCGAGATTGATCTGAGCAGGTCCTCTTGGAGCGAGTGTCACTGAGACAGATGTGGCCACCGCATGAAGCTTTGTGGCCGTGTGTGACACTGTTGGTGTCCCAGCTGGCCCAAACCCAGCGCAGCCCCCCGGCACACGATGGAGCTGGGTGTACGAGTGGAGCTGAGATGGGTCGTTGAGCTGTTTTTCATTTCTCTGATATTTTTCCCTTTCCTGCGCCTGGTTTGCCACTTTGCATCATGAATCTGGGTGGTCAATCTTGGGCATCCAGCGCGAAGACTTTTTCTGATTCAGACTTGTTCAGATATTAACACTCCCTGGAGCTGGGATGAGGAAATCCCATGTTTTAGGTGGGATAGGGTGCACATGAGATCTCCAAGATATAGTTTGGGCTCCGGATGTTCATGAACCTGACATCTCCGCGGTGGCAATCCTGGAGCGATTGCCATAGGAACCGGGCGTTTTCAGTTTAGTGGCTGATAAAATATTAACGTTTCTGCCTGTTGAGAATGGGGAAATGGTAATTTGAGGACGTGGGCTGCAGTGAGAATAGCCCCTCTGCAGGCTGGGTTCCCAAGCTGGGTGTTTGCAAGGAAAAATTGGCATGGATTTGGGGAGCGACCGGTCTGGGACCTGCTCCAGACTTGGCTCTGGATGCAAAGGAAAAGTGTGAGATGCACCGAGCTGGGATCACGCTTTTTATGCAGGCATTTCTCTATGCATAGTCCGTATAAGTGATAAATAAAAGCCTTAATAAAAGACGAGCCATTTGGACATGGGACAGGCCAGTGGATTGCTTTTAACTGTGGCTTTACAGATACCCTTACCACCACCTGGGACTATTTGTGAGCCTTTATTACCGATAGTGCCCATGGCATTAGGAAGCGATGGATGAAGACCACGGCTCCAAGGTCCTTTGGTGGTCACTGTACCATTGTACCAGTTGTACCATTCACAAACTGCATTGGCAGCCAGGGAGAATATTTGCTGCATTTAACATTTTCCTTGGAAATATAATTCCAGGGTGGTGGGGGGGAAATACTTGCATAAATATACATATATTGTCCAGCCATCGTTTTTCTTCCAGGCACACAAACGCGTGATTTCATTCCTCCAGCTGCAAAGCCAAGCATGCGAGTGTTAAATTGTTAAATAAGTCAAATATAATTATTCAAGTGCCCTGCATAATGTGTTTCAGGAGTGCCGGGTCGGGAATCCAGCACAGTGAGAAGGGGTAAATGCCTTTGCAGGGATTGCGGTCCCAAAGGGAATGTCATTTTGACAAGAAGATGCTTTCCCTCTTGGTGCTGCTGCCCGCCCTGCCTTGATGCTTTTGTGGAAGCCGCGTGCAAGTGCGGTTGGTTTTGATAAGGAATTATTCAGACCTTTAGGATTCCTCCCCGTGGGCAGACTTGCTGTGATGAAATGATAGAGGTTCAGCTCAATGCTGAAACTAAAGCCTTTTTTTTTTTTTTGCTCTGGTTAGTCTGAATTGGTTTTCTTGTTGGTGGTGCTGTCTAATGCACTTCTCTGCACTCTAGGCACTGTATCTATACCTGGTGAAAGAGGATATTGTGCATGAAAAACACCTTTAATGTTAAAGGGGAAAATACTTCTTAAAAAGTGACTTTTGTTTTGCCTTTTTGCCCAAAAATGGGGAATACTTCCTTTGGAAGTTTGTGGGTTCAGTGACAACATTGTGGGTTTTTAATTCTTGGACAGAAACAAGATGCTCATCAATATCTTTTGCAGCAGAAGGCAGTTTTTTCTCAAAGCTTGGGACAGCGGCGCCTGCTGCGGAGCTGCTGCAGAACGTCCCGGCCAGGGGTGAGTTTTTATAGTTTTTGGGCTGGGTTTTTATAGTTTTTGACACCGTTTTGGGCAGTCCCATCTCTACACCCCCCATAGACACCCGCGGTGCAGGATCCTTCTGGAGAATCCACCCGTGCGCTGCTGATGGAGCCATTTACATTCCCTGAATTATTAACTGGAAACATCACGCCTGATTTTCCTTTTCTTTCTTTCCCGTCCCCAGCCAAGTTCTAATCTCCTCCTTTGTATTTCTTTCATAGCCGTGCGGATTTGTTAGGTCTGAAGGGACCCTTAGATCATCTCGTCTCATCCCCCGTGCAGTAGTGACCGTGGAAACCCATCCAGCTCCCTTTCCGCCCGTAATTTGTGAGCTGTGACGGATTGCATCCCGTTAAGGGAGCCAATTTCTCCGGCGTGTTTTGCTGCAGCTCTTTCCTAAGCCCGTTTGCAAGCAGGTTTCGAGGGCTGCAGGCTCCAGGCACCCACGTAGCATTAAATGTGCTGCCTGTGGAGCCAGCTGCACCCAGCAAAGACTCCACTTAGTGCATCCCGTCAAATCCAAACTGTTTTTATGGGTTTATTTGTCCCTGGTTACGCTGTGTGAGGAAGGGAATGTAGTTCCTGACTGCAGCTATCTCGGGGAAGCTCCATGGCAAATTTTCCATGTATTAGAAGGATGTTCCTTCCTATCTGTGGAGCCAGTAGGTTTGGGTCCGTCAATATAAGTGGGATTAAATCATTGTTGGAAATTCGTCCTCTCCTGGGCCGGGCTCTTCTCCAGGGTCCAGTGACTCCCCTAGGTACTTGTGCTCTTGCGGGAAGTTGCCTATGGTTCCAGGTGGGATTTGTGCTCCAAGTCCCTGCAGGTGTGAGGTTGTGACAATGCCCAAGCACAAGCAAGGAGCCCAAGGCAAGACTGGCCTGGGCTCTGCAAAATCCACAAAATTGGCTTTTTACCATCATCTCTATTATTTTTTTCACAGAATCACAGAATTTTTTCCTGCTACTTTTTCCTTTAGCAGCTGGAATAAAGAGGAAGGGAAATAAGCCAAGGAGAAATTCACTTTTCCTTCAGTAGGTAAATGAGCACTGCGCCAGTGAATTGGTTTCATGTGGACGCTTCCAGTTTTCTCGGTGCCTACGAAACATTCATAAACCTCCTCTTTTCTGGGCTCCATATGGTGTGGGATTTATTTATTTATTTATTTATTTATTTATTTTTCTCCCCGATGGCCCAACTCCATTTAGGAAGTTCACTGTGGTGAACTTCTCCACAGTGGAGAAGGAGAAGCGAGGAAAGTGGGGGAAATTGCTGAATTGCACAACCCCACGGTGCAATTTAGGTAAAATCAATAGGACTCGCAACGCATCCAGGTCTGTGTGTGTAAAAATGGGGTTGCACGTCCCTCCTCCTGAGGAGCATCCCGTGTCCGGAGGTTGATCACGCATCCCTTGGCCCAGCTTTGGTCCTGTGCAAAGCTGCACGCCGGGGCCGGAGGCTCAGCTCAATATTTAATGAGCACCATCCTGCAGAAACGTGAGACGGGCTTTGCTACTCTAAACCCTGGGGATGCTGCACTGGATATTTTACCCATTCCGGACTAGTCCATTGGGAGCAGATGAAGCCCTGGAGCTGCTGGGAGGTGCAGGGCTGGATTGCAAGGCTGCTCCCCACGAGCATGTGGTTTCGGTAGCAAGGTGAGGTTTTGGAGAACCCGCTCCAAGGCTGGAATGATGCTCTAGTCCCTCCTGCCCCACCACAACTCAACGATGTGTTTGGACCACTGTGAGTGGGAGACGGAGCTCAGATCATCTCATCTCTCGAGCCCATTGGAAGAAAACTCCTATAGCAACCCAGGTATGTGGGAACTGTACCCCCTTACCTCGAAATCCGCTGGAATTATCCTTGTCCTAGTCGGGGGATGTTGGTGTTTTGCAGTAACTGCCTGGTGTTGTAATGGACAGAGCAGAAGTTATGTCAGCCCCAAGGAGCTCCAAGTATGTTAGAACAATCCAAGGGCTGCGTGCTTTTTCCCCTGGAAATGGGCAGAGGCTTCACCAGTGATGTAACCGAGAGCATATTTGGGTCCCCCAACACATCATGCAGCCAAATAATGCAGAATAACGCCAGGTTTAATAATGCTGTTTCAGAATTATTAGATACAAAGCTTTCTGGAAGCAGGAGGGGTGGCACCTGCAGACAGTGTCATTGCCCCATAGCCAAACATTGCCCCTTCTTAACGTGGTCCAGGGAGGATGACGGCACCTCAGCATCCTCATGGAGAAGCATAATCCATGGCATATCCAATATGGATTCACAGGAATGCCCTAAGGACACGGTGGCCACCTAAGTGCCTAACTTTGGTGCATGGTCCTCGTGCCCTTGCCGGGGCAGCTCCCCTTGCAGGGCTGGGGTTTCGGGCGAGATGCTCTCGGCTGCCAAGTGCATCCGTGGTGCTCCGTGCTCGTTAAAGGGCTTAACCTCATTATCTTGAGAGGTGCAACCGCTTGTCCCCGGCACGCGGCCGTGACCGTAACGTGGCCTGACACGGGCTCCCCGGCTGCGGCTAGGAGGTCTCGGGGCCGATCTGTGTCAGATGTTCACTGGGGAGGGTTTTAACCCTTTCCTATTCCCGTGGAGTATTTGGAGAAAAGGAAGGAGCCACACGTGCCTGCCCTTTCTTGTTGGGTTTCAGGAGCAAAATCCAGCTTTTGCACCGGATTTTTGTGCTCCTGATGTGCAGACCGGTTGCTCCAGCCCCTAGCGAGGCAGAGTCCCATAACATCCCCTGCAAACCTCCCACCAGAGCCCTCTCTGGACTCTCCAGCTCTAATTACAGCTCGAGAACAGCACCGAGTGGCAATTAACACTGCAGTTGTGTTTTTGTAAGAGCAGGTTTGCAGCTCCCGTAGCGAGATGCTCAGCTTTGTGCCTGCTGCGGGAAAACGGTTGGGATTCATCCAGTGGTTGGGATTCATCTGCCATCCTGGGGGATGAGTGTCCAGGAATCCGGGAAGCCCAAGTGACATCCTGGGGTGCCGTCCCATGCAGCCCGAGGCCGAAGGCCGCGTGCCGAGCTGAAAGGGCAGCTGCTTGGGAGCTGGTGGCTCGCCAGGGTTGATGTGGTTCCTGCTGGCTTGTATCAGGGAGCCCTTGTGCGGTTTCAAATCCCTTTGGAGTGTAAATCAAAATCCACCAAAGGTGCCCCCCAAATGCTGCTTTCAGCACCCTGTTTTCCAGGGCTGCGGAAACCACTGTGGAAACCTTTGGGGAAGGTCCATCCACTCTGGAAAGGCTGAAACCACTTTTTAAAAGGGGTTAATATTATTTAATAAGTGTTTCTCAGCATCCAGGTGGGTGGAATGAGGATGCTGGCCACAGGAGAGCATCCCGGCATGGGAGAACCAAACAGCTCTGCGAGCATCACCAGGTCACTGCTCGTCCTCAACACCCAAAGGGAAAACGTGGTGCTGAGTCTTGGCTCCTTCTGCTTTGCAGGGGCTGCTGCTCTTGCGTCACAGGGATTTGCAGCCGTGGTCTCAGCGGGTGATTCAGCACTGCAGGAGCTGCTTGCATCAGGAGGTGCTGGATTAAGGGATTCTCTGCGACATCCGTGGGATGCTCCGGGGGTGCTGCAGCCTGGGGAGACAACGATGCACTAGTTGCAGTTTCAGTATCTTAACGTGTGCAATAAACCTTGTGGGTGCTGTGCAATAGGCAGGAGCTTGTGGGGAGCATAAATGAGCCACAGTGAGGACCTGGCGCTCGTATTTTTTGCAATTTGTGCTGGCTATGCTGGTGCATTGAGCAAATGACTTCCAAACTTGGGGCCAGTGCAAGTGCGGTGCTAACTGGAGGCCAGGTATGTGCACAGGGAGGCGATGGGAGGCTGAAGGAGTCTCGTGACATGTTGGCTTGCAGATAACAGGCCGTGGCTGTGCGCAGCGCTGCATACCTGATGCAAATGGGTGCAAAGTGCTCGGAATTGGCCCCGGGTCTGTTTTTCCATCCGCACCAGCGCGGATGGCGAATGCACAAGGTGAGCGGACACCTCTGAGCGCTGTCCCCTGCAGCAGGGCATGTGCAGGGCAGCGAGCAGACTTGGCACGGCCTTACGTGCAAATAGCTCTGCGCCTGCAAACGCGCACACTGGGCATTGCTCCGAGCCTGGTGCTTCCCGCTGGCATCTCTTAAAACCTTAATTAAACCTGCCACCCAAGAAGAGGGAGTGCAGAGATGTGGTGAGATCGAGGTTTCCGTTCAGGCTGAGAGCTCCGGGTTTGCTTGGAAGCAAATATTGACCTGTCTGGGGACATGCATGTTCGCTGCATCCCTTGGAATCCCAGTGGGAATGCGTGGAGATCCAGGTGCTCTTGTGGCACACAGAGAGGTTGGGGAGTTTCTCATGTGCAAAGTGTTTTCCAGCTCAGCTGGCTCTGTTTGTTTTTTCAAGCAACAAGAGGGTTTATTTTCGAGTTTTCTCGATGCACAGCAATACTGCCAAAAATAAACAATGACAGGGGAAGTAGAAGAGCAGTCAGCATAATTAATTATTTTTGTTTTGCTTTAGTTTATTTTTAAATCTTCAGAAAACTATGGCATTAGGGAAGGGGAAAATGGCTTTTCTTGTGGTGCTATGAGGTTTTATGATGATGGGGTTTGTTTGCAAAAATCCCATTTCTTTATCCAACCAGGATTCTTGCAAAGGGATGAGTGAATTTGAAGAGGTCAGTTTGGGACTCCTGGTTTTCTTTCTGGGAAGCTTGGTGATTTCTGGAAAGCGGGGGCTTTGGGACTCTTTGCCAACATACCAGTGGGTAAATGATCAACTGGATCAATTGAGCCTGGCTGGTGTCAAAGGTACAAGGCAAGTTGGAAGGTTGGGAATGCAA
This sequence comes from Nothoprocta perdicaria, assembly GCF_003342845.1. Classification (NCBI taxonomy): domain Eukaryota; kingdom Metazoa; phylum Chordata; class Aves; order Tinamiformes; family Tinamidae; genus Nothoprocta; species Nothoprocta perdicaria. Next base: position 3,101,674 of record NW_020455865.1, read on the forward strand.
TCCGTGTCCTTCACCTTGCATGGGAAAATGCTATTGGAAGTGCTTGGAGTGGCCTCATGCTTCATGCTTTTGTGCTGGCTTTGGGAGGGGGATCCCAAAGGACTGAACTTCAGCGGTAGGTAGGGTAAATCACAAGTTTTTTGGGGGGAATTTTGGGGAGGTTTTGGTTTTACTGCCTTGTGAAAGGCCAAAGAGTTTCTGCATCGCCAGGCTGCAATAAGAGCTCGGAAGGGTATAAATACCCCAGAACTATGGTTTCACATAATGTCAGAGCTGTCTGAGTTGCATTAATGTGTCCCGACGTCACAGATCGAACCATAAGCCCCAAACGAGGTCAGGGACCTTCTGTGTCCACCCGCTGTCCCCCTGCCCGGTGCATGGCAGAAAAGCCCAGCTGGGAGCTGTGGTTCTTGGTGAACGAGATGCTATTTTAGCAGAGAAAATGAGATACCGTTTATCAAACGCTTAAGGATTTGCTTAGTTTAAAGCACGTTGTTGAATCCTGTTGAAAGGGAGAGGATTACCCATGCTTAAAGGCTTCTCCGGATGGAACTTCTTGCAGGAGCTGGAGCTTTTTCTGTTCCCAGCTGGCCAGAGATGCTAGTGCGAGGCTGGAGCTGGGTGCTGGGGCTGTCTGGGTGTGTTTTGGCCGCTCTTTGTACCTGTTCTCTCCTTTAAAAAAAGGAAATAATCAATTTTGCATCAGTACCTGAGGATGGTTAGGTTGGAATCTAATTGCAGACAACCGAGTGGTGCATTGGGGTTGCTGCTGGAGCTGGTCCCGGCTTTGATGTGCCGGGATGTTGGGAGACGGAGGGGTTTTGCAAAAGAGCAAAGCAAAAATAGCTGGCGTCCCCCGCGGCCTGCTTTTCTCTCAGGTTTCCCTGGAAATCGCACGCGGCGGTGTGATTCATTGACTGGGTTTTGTGCTTTATAAGTCTAATTATAGAGCACGGAAGAGTCTCATTCCGTCAGTCTAGGGCTTCCCTGGGACTATTTTGGGAAGCGAGCGGTGTTGGGACGTCGGCAACACTCGGGTGCCATGTGTGCAGGTGCCACGTGTGGCCCCGGAGCCCTTGGAATGCTCACGGGCCACGTCTCAGCCCTCTCCAAAAACCGGGAAAAAATAAACCCTGCTGCTTTTGCAGGTCGCAGATGGAATAACCTCCCTGAAGTGGTTTTCCTGGTTGTTCTCGCTTATTTTTCTAAGGGACATTCAGCATTATTTAACAGTGTACATTAAAGTGACAGCTGGAGCATCTGTCCTTCAAAGTGGTGGCATCTATGAGGACGCTTTGGCAGCGAGAGGAAAAACGCCCCCGTTTGCTCCGGAGTCGCTTTTGTGCCGCGGGTGACATTTAATAGCAGGGAGAAACTTGGCCGCGTTTGCCCGTTCGGAGGCTCGTTGGAGCTGTTGAATAATTCAGCATCCCTGCACTCGTCCCCTGCTAAATGCCAAGCAGGGGCAGAGTGTCGAGAGCCGGTGGGTTCCTCTGAGGGGCTCCACATTCCCAAGGATACTGAGCAAAACCTCGGAGCATCTCGTGGAAGCAGGAGGTAGCAGGAGGATCAGATTTGCTGTGTTCATTGAGAATCCTACCTAGCAATTAAAATGCAAGCAGCGGAGCAAAAGGAGAGTTTTTCCTAAGAAGGTGGTGGCTCTGCCCTTCCTGCTTGCAGCGTTGCTGGAAGTATTTCACTGTGGAAGCCACTTTTGGCTGTTTTCTGCTAGGAAGGACGAGCGCTGTCCTCCAGCGGAGATGATGCATCCTTGTTGAAATGCAGGGAGTCGAAACCTTTCGATGTCGGTAGATTTGCCTCAATAAACTCCTCTTGCGCAGCAAAAGAGCCGAGGAGTTGGAAGCCTTTGGTAACAAAATGCAAAACGGCAGTTTTCGGAGGTGCTGAGTCTTGCGTAAAACCAGCTCAAGTCAACCTGGATCTGTAACGAGCTGCACGGTGGTGCTTGCTGGGTGGCAGCTGTGCTCATTCCCAGGGCACGGAGCACTCCTGCTTTAGCCCGTATCCATGGATCCCAGTGCCCCACCGTGATTCCCCACGTTCCCGCCAAAGCTTCCCATGTTTCCAACAGTCACAGCAGAGTTTTCTCTTTTTCTCTCGTTCCCAGGTGATATCTGCGGTATCCCGGCTCTCCTTCCACAGTATTGCACAAACCAAAGGAATTAGGTAAGATCCTTGCAAAGTGATGCTTCCGATGATGTTCCTGTCTCTCCTCTGCATTTAATCACATCTGACTCTCCTCATTATGGCTGGGACTGTTATATTGTGGTAAACAGCTATCAAGGGGGCTGCCTTTGGCTGCAATGTTCTTGCAGCAGCACCTTGCTAGCTGCCCAGGGACACTTTGCAAATGTATTTTTCCTTCCATGCATGTGTTTTTTCCCTCCCAGTTATAAAACACGCTTCTTTTCCTCCACAAACCGGTCCCAGTGCTGTGCTGGGTAGGTAAGGTGCAGCCCAGCAATGGGTCAAATGGTAAAAACAGCAAACGTTGTCTGTCCCATCAGCTTGAAAGCATCGCATCTGGTTGCCGCCGGCCCTCGTGTGTTTTGTCTTTTGTTGTTGTTTTTAATTAGATGGTTTCTTGGAGCATCGTTAGTAACGCTGTTGGATGGGGTAGGAGCTGGACTGCGTGGGCTTTGCTCCTGTAGCCTGAGCACAGCTCTGCTTCAAGCGGGGTTTTAGGTCTAGGGCTGCACGACCATGCAGAGGAAGAATAAAATAAATCCCCAAGGCTATTATTTGTCCTCAAATATGTTGCACAGCACGCAGGAGAGAAAAATAAAAATGAATCTTATGCGTTACTCGGCGGGGAAAAAAGTCATCTTGCTGTCTAATAATTTCTGGATATGTGAGCCCTGCCAGAGAAGCCCTGTTTCCTGGAGTAAATCAGATAGCTATCAGGATAGCTGAGATGACAGGGTGTTTCTTCCAAGGAACAAGCTACAAATAGCGAAACATGGCAGAAAATGATCCTGAATGCAATGTTTTGTTTGCACTGCGAAGGTTGGGCTTAATATCTTGCAGCTGTAGCTACAGCCCGTGCTGTGGGTTTTCTCCTCCTGCTCGGCAGTAATTTCAATTATTCCGGGTTTCGGGTCTCCCTTGGGAACACAGTGTCGCCCTTCAGCTCGTTGCTGGATGCAGAAGCGAGCACCCTGCTCCGTGCCTGTGCTCGGCAGCCTCCTGAACAAGGAGGCTTTATTTTGCATCTGGGAAACTGGGATTTTTCCACTGCGGGTCTGACTCATGGCCAGTGCAGCCCGTTATCCGCTTCCTCGACTGGCACTGGCCGCATCCAAGTTGGGCGCGAGAAGAAATAAATACAAACGTGTATATATACATGTATATATTTATATACGCTTTTATTATATAGAGAGAGTATATATATAAAGGCTCTATATTTATATATATCTATATGTGTGTATATATATAAAAAAGCTCTGCAGTGCGAACTTTCCTCCCCTTTCCATGTATCCTCCAGCAAAATTGCAGCTCTCCGGAGGGTCCTAAGGATTTTTGCTGCAGTTCTCACTAGACCTGGATTTTTTCCTATGGAAGTTTTCCTGGTGAGCCTTTCCACTGCTGAGAGCAGTGAGCTTTTCATCTCCCCGAGATGCATGTTTTTCCTGGAAGAGGGAGTTTGGCAAGCGCGCGGGAGAATAAGGAGCACTGGCTGCTGCTGCTGTCATGCTTTTTTGGGCATGCGCTGCAAAGCTATCCGAAAACAGGAAGGCATTAGCGTGTTCAAAGGCCTTTTCCCAACATCTTTTCCCAACAGAAGGCACTGCATTGAGTAAAATATATTTTGAAAAGATTTGCAAAGGGAGAAAGGAAGGGTGCAAAAGTGCATTAAAAGTCGCCTGTGCAAGGGAACTGCCTTGCAGATGCACATGGTGACTTTGCAGAGTGATCCTGGGAAACTCTTCCATGTCCTCAGTGGTCCTTGTGGTCTCCAATGGACCCAGCTCGCGTGGTCCTTGCAAGGGAGGTTTTAAAGGAGATGTGATCCGAGCAGACCTTCCTGGGAGGACCTCGGAGTCCAGGATCCCTCCGCTTGCCAATAAGCAGGATTCTGTGCTAAAAAAGCTGTTTCTTTTCAGCGAGAAAAACCTTCTTTAACACATTTATTTTGGCAAGCGCGCAGGCTCGCTGAGAAACATCGCTGCTGCGTTTCCCTGCGCTGCCCTTTGCCGCTGGGGCAATGCTCGAGTCCCACCATAAGGTCCTCTCGTAGATCCGCTTCTCCGGCCTCTTCCCGCAGCTTTGCAGGATGGAGCTGCCGTCTCCAAGTGCATGGCACTGTTTTCCAGCCGCGATATCTCCAAGCCTTTTGCCCATCCTTTTTGGTGAGTCAGAGCAAGCCCGAGTGATTGCTCATGCCCCAACCCTGGGGGATTTTTTTCCTCCTATTTTTTTAAAGATGTTTCTAGATTCCCCTTTTGACTTCCTCCATCTGTTCTTGCCAGAGCGGAGCTGGAGCGCGCAGAGGATCCTGCCGCTTTCCCAAGCTGGTACACGAGAAATCTTTTTAAGTGCGATAATGTGTCGAAACATAAAATTATACGAGCTGTGATTTTCTTGTCTCATAGCCTCCAGAAACACTGGGTTCCGATTGGAGCTCGAGATAAACCCGGGTACGAAGCCAACCCTTGGGCACTGCGCATGCGGTTCTCCTGCAGAACCGTCATCTCGGGGTTATCCCGTTACGCCGCTTCTCCCCCACCGAATTTCTACCCGAATGAGTCTTGCGAGAAGTTTTGCAAGTTCCAGACCGCAAATGAAAGCAAATAATTTTTAAGGGGACTTGTCGGAGAGTTGGCTTGATAGGAGGTGGTGCTTTCCAGAGATGAGTCATGTAGCGCAGCGGTATGATTTTAATTAAATTCAGCAGCTTTTTGGTATGCTCCAAAGTGCCTCGTTCTGGAGGGAGGATTGAGTCCACTCTGACGTGCCAGACCCTTTGGAAGTCACGATGCTGCTGGAGCATCTTGGTCTTGCCCCGTTGCTCCCTTTGGGAGGCTGCAGTTTGGATACAGGGTGACCCACGTGGCCATCGCTCTTGGGGACGTTTGCCCGTGTCACATGTGGGATCGATGCCACTTGCACTCAGTTCTTTGATCTCTGCAAACACGGGGATTTTGTCTGCCGAGGAGCCTTCTCTGCAAGGCTTGGGATGCCAAAGAGCATCTTGCAGCGAGGTGGGAAGTTGCTTGGGGTTTTCAGAGGGATAGGGCTTGCTGCAGGCAGGCCCAGCCTTGGAGGGTACATGGATTACTAGGTGCTTTTAAGGGATGCTGGAGTGGAAAGGCTAGTTCTCAATTAATGACGATAAATAAGAGTGATTTTCCAATGCATGCAAACGAACATTGTAAAACTGTTGGGCTTTGGTTGACTCGCAGGCCTGGGCTCTGGCAGAGTGGGATATTCCCGGTCATTCTGCAAAAATGCAATTAATATTATCAACTTGCAATACATCTGAGAGTGTTAAGGCACCCGCCACACCATTCCGTTCTTCTAAAACTGAGACTGGTCCCCAGCAGCCCCAGGGATGCTCCGGTGCGAGCAGGACTTTCCCTCCTGGCCACTCCGGTCTGTCTCTGCAGCCCACTTGGTCGGAGCGTTGCTTCCATCGGGAAGTGGGAGGCTGATCCCATGGGAAGCGGCAGCGGAGGCTGCATGCTGCACGATGGAAGGGGCAAGGTCTGGCGCGAGCGTCCCGGTGACCCGCGGGAGCAGACCCTGGAAAAGCGCTGGGAAAAATGCCTTGTGATAGATGGCTATCAGGGGCTTTCTATAAAAGACTCTGTGAAGTCAGAGAATTAATTTTTCTTATATTTGTTGAAGAGAAGTAACACATATGGATATAGAGAGGAACGCAAACCAAAAATAAGGAGAGATTTTAAATAAATTCCCTTCTAGGGAAGGGGAGATGAAGGCAGCTTGCTGCAGCATGAGGAGCAGCCAGGGCCAAAGCACAAATCCAGGGCTTTCTCCAGAAGAAGTCCTTCAGCTCCACATTTTAGCTGCTCCATTTAGCAAACGGCTCCTCAGTGTGACTCTCCTTTTCATTCTTCCTTATTTCAGCCGTTAGCAGCTCTTGCATGGACACAGGTTATTAATTCCTCCTCTGGCTTGTCCTCCGGTGCTTTGCCCGCAGCCAGGGTGACGTTTTCTCACTCTTTGGTGTCTCCTTGTTTTACAGAAGCGTTTTTATCCTAGGAATCGATTACACCTCAAGCGCATGTTTGCATCTGGAAATGTGCTCTTGTGATTTCAAAATTCTTTAAATTCTTTTAAAATTTGTTTTAAATTCTTTTACTTCTTTCTTTCTGGTGTGGTCAGTGTTGGTGAAGGGAAGGGGCAGAGATGAAAAGCGGGAGGGACCCTTTGGAGACCCTTTGGAGAAAGGAACCCCATTCTCCTGCCTTGTTCTACCATGTGCTCAAGGAGCTGGTGGCTTTTTGTCCAGGGTTGACCTGACACTTGCATTAGTCATAGACCCTTGGGGACAGCAGGGAGGGGACATAGAGACACGTGGCTGTGTTTGCTAAAGGTCCTCGGTGTCTTCTCACTGCGCCTCCGTGCTCTGAAGCTTCTCTGCAAACTGTGGAGAGTTTCCCTGAACATCTGGCTCCGGCAGATGTTGGGGCATCCTCTCCTGTGCCAGGAGGGCGGCTGCTCCTCTCCCCTGGGCCTTGGTGGCACCTGGTCTCACCCAAGCTTGGTTTGGAGACACGGGAGAGGGAAGCAGAGGAGGGAGAGGGCGAGTTATTGCGAGAAACCACATCCAAAAATAGCAAGTTCTGGAGCTAGCCATGAATCCTAAATCTTTCAGGAGAGGCAGTTTATCGTGAAACGGGGAGGGGGAAGCTTGGGGGCAGCGGGAAGTTTCCATATTCCCAGTTTTCCTCGCCCACGACACGAGCATCCGACAGCACCACGCTTTTGGCAGGGTGGTACCATGGCCTGTCCTGGCTCCATGCACCAGTAACACATCAGCTTTAATTAACACAATGTCATTTCATTCCGTTCCTATGTTATTTGCCAGTGTCTTCTCAGGAGTGAAGCCTCCATAGAAACAAGGGGATTTGGATGAGGGTTTAGCCCTGGGAAAGCCTTGATGTGATGCTCCAGGCCAGGCTCGGCTGCTGCAGGGGGTCGGGAACACCAATAACGCTGTCGCTTGTCTCCTTCCTAGGCCTTTCCCTTCGGAGGAGACCACAGAGAACGATGACGATGTCTATCGGAGCCTGGAGGAGCTGGCGGAGTAAGCGAGGCTGCCTTTGGGATGGAGGGCATGAAAAATAGGGATGGGGGATAAAATAGAGCAGAGTGGCTTGGAGAGTGGGGCCTTGAGCTGCTACACAGGAGATCTCCGTGCTCGTGGAGTGGTTTTTATAGGGATTGTCCCCACGTAGCACCCTGGCAGATGTGGCTTCTCATGGGGCTCATTGCGGGTGGCTGGGTGGGATCAGGGAGCCCTTCCCAGGCCCAATCCCCTCTTTAATCCTGGGGTGCCGCTTCCCAAGTCAACCCTGCATCCCATTCAGGGCCATCCCCAGATGATTCAGGGTCGTCCTCAGAAGATTCCCATCTCCTGGGAACGCCAGGGGTTTCCTGCTCCTATATTTATCCACGGCCCTGGCGCCTGCGCTCTGCTGTTCCTCAGCTGTGGTGATGATATAACCATCTTTTAAACAACCTTGAACCAAAATATATACGGTGAAGTGCTGGCCCTATTGGAATCCGATGGCAATATTCCCGCCGGCTCCCGCGGGACCACGAGGTCTCTTATAAAGTGAATTGCGCTTCATATGGAGAGCAAATCTGCAGGGGTGGGTATGTGGCTCGTAGCGTTAAATATCATCGTTCCACAACGTAAATAATAAGGCTTCTTAATCCAATGAGTTCCTTATGGCTTCGGTTATTACAGAAGTAAATCATAAGTTATGAGGATGTAGACCGGGGCTGTGCCAGGATTCCCAACTCGTGGTTTGGTGCTCACCGCTTCAGTTTAACAAATTCCAACTTCCATATGAGTTTCTCATTATCCCGAGGGAGCTGCACGGGAAGAGCAGCCTCCCAGACAGCAGCTTTTTGGGCAGTTCGCCGCTAGAATAAAAAGCTTGGGCTAGATGTGGAGCTGGTGCAAACCAGGTGTTTTGGGGCAGCAGAGCGAGATGAAGCGTTTCTCAAGCGCGCTGAAGAAACAGTGATGAATAGGGGCCCCAATGTGCGATGATGAGTTACCTGCCACTTTTCTCATTATTTTTGCTATGTTGGAGAAACCACGCATGCCAGCCCGTTAAACAAATGACTCTGTGGGAGCAGGCATCTAAGCCATAGCAATTGCAAACACGTCCTGCTGTCTTTGTCACCGGTGAAGAGTTGTCCGTGTCGTGCTGGTGCCACCTCCAAGTTGCTCCTGGTTGGTGCAGGTGTTGGTGGTTTGTTTTGGGGATTGTCGGGTTCTGCTTTCAAGGGGGAGTGCGCGATCCTGAGCGGAATAGGTGGGAAAGGCCATTTTCTCTTGCTGTTTCCAAAGACACCATCTAAGTTCAAGGAAGTCTCAAAGCTTGAGGCCAGGGACTGCACCGCGCATCTTCTGCTCTCCCATCTTGGACCTGTCAGGTGTGCTGTAAATGCAGGACCTGCGCTCGTTAGAGACCATGAATGAGGGGTTTGCTTGCATGAGCTGCCTGTTCATAGCTCTAAGTGCAGAGGAAGGATGGGAAAGTGCAGGGTTGTTGGGTGAGTGGAGATGGGCCAAGCAGGGCCTTCCAAACCTGCTGCATCTCCTGCCCTCCTGGACCAGAGCTCTGGGAACATGGAATGGGGCTTGGTTGGCCTGTTGTAGGTGCCTCTTCCTCCTCCCCTCCCAAGGGCTTGGTGTGGTCTGATGTCCCCAGGACTTGGGCTGAGCTGGTTTGGGACCTGTCCCGAAACAGAGCAACAGGCTGGTGGAAACCCATTGACTTCCCTGACTCCTGGAGCACCACCGAGCTCCTCTGATGGTCCTGGAGTTTCCGAGCTCATCCTCTTCAGGATAATATTGGAAATGGGATGTGCAACGTTGATTTAATGAAGCAAGACAGACCTGCTGCAAGAGGATTTTCCACCTGTGCCCAGTCCTTGAGGTGGCCGTTCCCCTCGGACAGTGCTGCAAGCTCAGCCCCGCTCTGGTGACCACCCAGCTCTTCGTTCTTTTGTTCTCAGCAGCCTTTTCTCTCCAGCCAAGATGCTGCCAGGTCAGCCAGTCCAAAGCTGCCTGTCTCCATCCTAACAAGCGGATTGCAAATGCTAGGATCAGCTCCGGAGGGGGCATAACATCCCTTTCCGACCCCAGAGCTGTCCGTGAAGCTCCTAATCCTGACAGTAGATCATAAGCTCTGATGCACAGGGATAACTCAGTTTCTCAGGGTTTTATTCAAGGTAAATTGCTGTTGTTTTTGGTGGGGAAAAAAAAGATGCAGGGATCTGACCTTCTATGCTCAAGGGATATTTGCTGTTTATTCCCTTGGGAAAGGAAACAGAGCTGGGAAGGGGGTTGCACTGGTGCAAGGGCCACGCAGGGCAGGAGTTGGTCTATATTGGCAATGCCTGCAGGGTGGTGACATGTGGGATGCATCCGGTTGTGACATGTGGGATGCATCCGATGGTGCCGGAGCCGCTGCTCCATGGGCACTTTGCAGCATTCCCACTTGCTCCTGGCTTCCCTCTTCTTCCTTTCGCTCCTCTGCCCCCAAAACGCATCCAGACGGACCAGGAATGCCTGTCGCAACGTTAACTCCACCGTATGGTTCCTGAGGACCTACTGTGCAGAGGAATGATGTATGGAGAGGCAGCCGGTGATGTGAAAGGTGCACGTGGGAATGGAAGATTAATCAGGAACCGGGAGTTACTTGCTCTGGATAAGGAGAGGAGCTCAGCATATAAATATTGGTGTAGATAATAACGGCAGGAGCCGCACTAGGGAAGGCGAAGATGGATCGCCAGCTATTAGCGGGCATTATTGCAACAGCTGCAATGCATCAGTCTGGAAGAACCTAGATGATACATCATGCCAGTGCATTTATTTAAACCTCCCAAGCTTTTATTAAATAAATCTGCTCTTTAAAAATAGAAAGAGCTGCATTTCGAGGAGCAACGGAGACTGCTTTGGCAAATATACGTGCCTGTGCCACTTGGTGCTGAGCGTATAACGCAGAGATAGTGAGTGTTGCAGTCTGAGTGGAGTTTTACAGCTAATATTTGTATGCAATTAATACATATCTTGAAAAAGACAGCTCTTAAAACGTCAGGAAGCTGTTTGATATTGCAGTGTTTTGCTCAGTCCTCGTCCCAAAGCCTGACTTGATCGGGAACAACTAGCAGTCTGCACCTGTAGGTCCAAATAATAGTATTTTATTTTTAGCTAATATTTATTACGGGTTGTATTTTCAAAAACACTCTATGGCTTAGGTGGTGCTGCAGGGACGTTTGTAGGGACTCCAATGAATATTAAGTACCCAACACCATGAGCTTTGCATTAAAGCTGGACGTTGCATCTCATCTCCGCTCGCAAAGACAGCTCCGGAGCCCAGTGATGGCTTCATCCTTTGCAAATGTCCATGTGCACTAGGACACCTCATGGGAGGTGTCTGCAGAGCGAGACGTTTTTCTCTATTTTGTTTTTAATCGTTATTGTTATTGCCCAAACCAAAGCGCCCTCTTCATCATCACTAAACCCTTCTCGTTCTCATTCCAGCGAACATGATCTGGGGGAGGATATTTATGACTGTGTCCCCTGTGAAGATGAAGGCGATGATATCTATGAAGATATCATCAGAGTGGAAGTTCAACAGCCCATGGTAACAATTTATATGCATTTTTAAAGCTACAGCTTGGCAGGAGGAGAAGGGGGAGGATAAAATTAAATAAGCAATTCACCAATGCAGGGCAATGAAGCAAATCCCAATGTACCGTTCCCCTGAGCCAAGCTCCTCCTGTTGACTCCCAATGAGCTGGCCTGTTGATCCTGGACTATATGTGTGTCCTCCCAAACATCTGGATTCTCCTGGATGTTGTAATCACCACTGGAGTCCATGGGGAGCATCTGAACCTGTGGCCACAGTGTTTTTCTACCTCAGATCCTTTCCTTTTCCTAGCAAAAGAACCGGTTATTAGTATAACTGCCCACGTTTCTGTCTCTATATTGGAAATACATTGGTTGGGTTTTTGGTTATTTAGCTTAAGATGGGTTGCAACAGGATGTGTGTAATGCTAATTGCTTTCTTGTGTTTCTGCACGCTTCAGATTAGGTACATGCAGGTAAGAGGCCGATTAAAATAATGATTTCCATCTAGTTGATAGAGCTAAGCTGGGCATTGTAATCAGATGTCGAATCAACATTTATTCCTATGCATGATCATGAACAACCAACCATCGAATTACCTCTAAGAGCACCATCATCAAGTATAAAACAGTTTTGATAGTTAAGCCAAGGTTTCTTCCCAATTTTTTTGGAGAAAAGCTGGTTTTGGTGATAGCAGCTGTGTAGAGCGTCCTTCTGACTTTCCAAACTTGTGTCAGGCAGCCTGGACCCAAGCCCTGCGCGCGTGTGAGCAGGTTCCTAGACCCCTCATCTGTTATTTTTCCTTTCCCCAGAAAATGGGAATGACAGAAGATGACAAAAGAAATTGCTGCTTGCTAGAAATTCAAGAAACCGAGGCCAAATACTACAAAACACTTGAGGATATAGAAAAGGTAAGAAGCGAGCGGGGTTTTGGCACGCGCCGGTTCGCGCGCTGGTGGCCCCGTGTTGCTTCTCGCCGTGCGGGCTGGCAGCTGCGACGTGCCAGGGCTGATGCCTCCAAATGTCAAATTGCCAGAGAAGGGAGATGCAGAAAACCCAAAAGGACAAGCACAAATAGGCAGCCTGTAACCGCACGAGTCAAATGTGGGTTTTTTATCCGATCACTGCACGTTGGAAAGAGGCTGAGTGTCCCCTGCTGTGTTCAGAGGATCTGTCCCTTCCCATACCTAGCCCCGGGTGAGTGTGGGGCCACTCTCTCCGATAAGCCTCGTGTTGGCAGATTCCTTATCTCTTTGATTGCGGCGGAATAATTTGGAAGTGGCTCTTTATTCTGGGCATCTCCGAAAGTGCTGAAGCTGTGACTTGTCACCGAAACTAATTGGATTAAAAGTAACGTTTCGCTGCTTGAATTCACGGATTTTAATTAGTTTTGATGAATTATCGTCGGGCCTCCCTTTCTAAAGGCGGGCACCTCAGCAAGGCAGCGAGGTCACGGTGGCTGCAGGACCTGGAGGTTGTTTCTAGGCAGAATGAAGCAGCGAGGATAAAGAAGGACAATTAAAACCCGAGCTGCCGTTTGTAATTGCCTCAGTGCTTTTGTTTCCTCTCCTTTTGTTTGCCGCAATCTGTTGAAAGTTCTTGCGAGAAAGCTGTGAGAGAAAGGAGCACGTTAAAATCCTCGTTTCTTGTTGTGCAAAGAATTGTTCTGATGCGCGTGTGGCTTATGTAAATAAATAGCACTTGCTCCTTGCAAAGAGCTGCAGCCCTTGTGCTTCAGCCCTGGGAAGAGTTAAGAGAATTGCTTTGATAGGAATTAAAAGAGCTTGCAAAGACCTAGGAGATTTTTCTGGCATGCAGTGGGGTAGAAGGTCCCGTCCTGGCTGCATTGCATTGCAGTGTTGTGCAACTGCAAGACGTGTAGACACTTCTGTTAATATGCAGTTGTTCAGCAAGGATCTCCAAGGCAATCGGATCATCTGCGCTTTTTAGGGACAAAATTCCAGCGTGGTGAAGGAGGAGATGTAAAGATGCTTCCCAGCTGCACAAGGGACACATCTGACCCTGGAGCAGCCCATGGGCACCAAAGGATGCTTGGGTTGGGGACAAGCAATGTGACCAAGGCAGTTTGCCCACCTTTAGCCAAGCTCAGATCTACTAAAACTGGGTTCTCCCTGCAAAGCTAAACTCAACCAGTGAGGTGATGAAGAATAACACCCTTACCCTGGGAGAAACTTAACCCTTCTCTTCATTCCCACCCTTTTTTTCCCCTTTGCCTCTTGCAGAACTACATGAACCCACTGAAGCTGGTACTGACCCCCCAGGACATGGAAGCAATTTTTATCAATTTGGAGGTAACGAAATTGCTGCTCCTACTGCTCGTGGCTCTCCTCTCTTCCCAGCACCTTAGCTCCCCTCCTGCCTCTGAAGGAGCTTGGAGATTGCGCGTTTGATGCACGCATTCATCCATGCCTTGCAAGGCTTGAATGGGTTTAGTCGCTCTTTAACACCCATTTAAAGTGGGAGATTATAGGAACTGTGGGTTAGAAAAAAAGATTTGATGCCAGGAATAGCTAGGCTAGGACTTGGCCTGTGTGTTTTAGCTCTGCTTAGAAGTGCTTTGGCAAAATAGTGGCTGTATTTCTGAGTTAAAGCACGGCTTCCCCCTGAATTATGGCCCTGCATGCCTGGCAGCTTCGGGTTTTATCTCATTAGAACAACGCATATTAAAACAGTTAATGGTCAAAAGAAGAGGAGAAAATGGCACGCTAATTAAGTAGCGAATGTGCACTTCTTTAAGCTTTGCATGCACGTTTGCCTTGGAAGTGTTTAAAGTATTGATTGTTTCTTCATTTTAGGACCTCATTAAAGTGCACTTCAATTTCCTGAGAGCCATCGACGTCTCTATGATGTCTGGAGGAAGCAGCCTGGCGAAAGTGTTTCTGGAATTCAAAGAAAGGTAGAAGGAAACCCAATCCATGGGCAGCTCCAGGTTTAACAAATTAGTTGCATCTACTGCAGAACTGCCCTAAAATAGGGAACAGAAAAACTGGTTGTAGCTGACCATGGAGTTTATCCTCATCACTTTGGATGCTGTTGGGCATCTCAAATGTCTCCCTTGCAATTCTCCCAGCTCACTGCCTGCCATGCAGGTATTTTGGAAGCCAAATATATAATGTGTTTAGACAGGTTTATTGGGGCAATGCAGACGGGGACATTATGTTTTGCAGTGGAGGGCTTCTCCTGCAAGCGCTGGCGGGGATTTGAGGCGCGTTGGGATCACGGCTTCCTTTGCAGGCCATGGGGCTCGGATCAAAGCAATGTTTCGCTGCGGGAAGTCAGGTATTTGGCACTGCTGCTGGCCCGCATCTATTGCATCGTGAATAAAATGAAAGTTGCTCTTGCAAAGTTGCTAGGTTCTGTGTTTTGGCAGCTGCAAGGAGGAGTACCCTGGAACATAAAGATAAGGTTAATAAAAAGCCTTTAATATCCTTAATATTAATCAAAGGCCTGATTCATTGTGGACTCTTGCCAGGGTGTTGTTTCACTGCGATTAAACCAGTGTCTAGACATAGAAATGCCATTCAGAAGTCCATAGCTCCAGAAATACCATCTGCATTAATAATACTCCGTAAGGTCAGATACTCCGTCATTCACAGGGCCTCTCTTAGGAAGTGAATGTTCTTTGGATTGAAAAAGAAAAAAAAGGTTCCCAAAGAATGCAAATAATTTAAAAATAGTCATAAAGCTCCGGTAGGTGTCTGTGATCTCCTGGCCGGGCTTGTCCCTGTGTGTGCGGGTGCTGTCCCCAGGCAGCAGCAGAGGATTTATTGCTCTTGGGACACGGGGTCGTTGTTGGGGTGACTTCAGCATCTTAGAAGCTCTCCTGTAATAACTGGGTGCGATTCTGCCCTGCTGCCTTTAGCGGGACCTTCCCATTAAGTGTATGAGGCTGGGATCTCATCTTCCGTGTGGTGGTGGAGCTGGGGGAGAGATATCATCCCATCCTGGAAAAAGGGACCGGGATGCCCAAGAAGGGCCAGTGGTCCCCTCTCATATAGGAGGACACCATCGTCCCACCAAGGAACAAACGTGGCCACCGAAGTCCCCATTGAGACCTTTTCTATCAGCCCTTCCTCCCCTCTAACGCATCAGTGCCGACCAGCTCTTGCTTCCATGTGTCCTCAGAGATGTCCCAGCAAAATGATGCCTCGCTCCTGGGCTTTGTGAATTTTTTTTGGGGGGGGTCATGGAGGAAATAGCTTGTAAATCTCTCTCTCTGAAAGCTAGGGGGTTGAATTTATGCTCCTGGAGTGTATTTGAAGCGTATTTGAGCACTGGCACAATAGATATTATTGTACCTGTCCAGAAGCTGTCAAGGGGGAAAGGCAGAAGAATAATCTGCATTGGCTGCTGCCTCCGTGGGGTTCTTGGTCCCATAAATCTCCCTATTCAGTTACCTGCCCGGGTCTGCGAATGCCCCATGTACGAAGCAGCAGCGGGGCAGGGGCTCCCAGCCCATCTCCGTTGCCAGCCAAGGCTCTGGAATAACGGATGAGCTGCAGGAAAACGCGTCTTATCAGCAGTGGTGCAGGGAGCAGCGGGAGAGGGAAAACCCAGCCCAGACGTGCAGGATTAACGAGCGCAATGGTGGAAAAGGGGGAATCCACGGCAAAACGGGGCTGCTCGTGATGGGTGTTAAATTTATGAGCCTCCTCATGTGCTCCTTGGACAAATGCATCCTTGGGGATTAATAGGATGAAGCCTCCATTCCTCTGTTGCAGTGCAGGTGATTGGGGGCACTTCTTGGGAATGAAGTGTTTCTTCCCTGCATCCCGTTGTGATAAACTATCCCCAAATCCTCCCCAAGAGGGGCACAGCCGTGCCTGCAGCAGTTGTTTTCTGGGGGATGAGCAGCTGGGACGTGGGAGGTTCATTCGGGAGCATTTGTGAGCTTGGATAACACTGGATTTAGTGCTGGCGAGGTCGGCAAGAGCCGGGTTTGGGGGAGACTCGGGAAGGAGGCTGCTGATGCCGTTGGGTGTTGGGTTTCCAGCCTCGAGCCTCCCCTAAGGCAGCCTTGCTCGCGCCGTGTACGGGCTCGGCCTTTGCAAACCCTATTGGGAGCATGACAGAACGGGAAAACCGGAGCGGGGAGGTGCGAGGTCTATTAAGACATCAAGAGGATTACGGCGCCTCTTGTAATCCCTGGAAAAGCCTCCTCGCAGCAGCATGACATGGTTGGGGATGCAGCTGCTGGTGCTGGTCCAGCGCTCACAGGTTCAGCAGATGCTGCTGCTGCATCTAATAAGACTTTCTTTGAGGCAGAGACTTTGCTTTGGGTTTGCCCGAGTGATGTCTTGGGTCACGCAGGAGAGGAGAACCTGTTTAAAAGGGGTTTGTCTGCAGGGAAGGGTTCAGTGTCAGTGGACAGGAGATGGGCGATCAACTGGCCTTCCAGGAACTGCTCCTTCCAATGAGGAAGGAGGCGCAAGCGGTTTCCAGATGACACCTGGTCCCCAGGCAGTGGATCAAGGTGGACATAGGACATCGTGGAGCTGGACCAGGGCCAAGACAACCAAGGCTGAGCCCTTGTGCTCCCTAAAATGGGACCAGAAGGTCCCATCACGAGCCAAGTCCCCGCACTTAGCTCCAGCCCAGGAAGCATCTAAAGACTCAAATGTTAAATACTGGTGTAATAAAGGAGTGTTAACACTTTGCTAAGCATTATGGCAGGGAATAGCCACTTGCCATCTATATATGTATTTTTATAGCAGGTTATAACAGCCAGTGAGTGTTTCTGATTAAGTCTGTGGGTTTTTTTTCCCTCCTTCCCCCTGTGCAGGCTCTTGATTTATGGCAAGTACTGCAGCCACATGGAGTACGCGCAGAACACGCTCAACCACCTCCTCGCTAACCGGGACGACGTGCGGCAGAAGGTGGAGGTGAGCAGGGACCAGGGACCGGGATGGGGTCCGTCCCGGGGCCACCTCGGATGGGCGGCGAGCAGAGCATCCCGGTGTCCCGATGGCTCCTGGGTTCTTGCAACGAGACCATGACTGGCTTCTGGCTCCGCTAAGGAGCATTTGCAGTAGGGAAATCACAGGCTGGATCCTTAAAAACATCGAGCATCCACGGACCAGGAGCTGGCTGGTCACACACCGCACTGAATTCCTTGCTCGTCAGGAGGGCTCAACTCGAGGTGCTGAGTAAATCAAAGCAGCCCCAGAAGGGATGCGCCACTTGAGCTGCTATTTTTTTCCCAGCTTTAATTCCCAGCTTCTATCTTGAGGCTGCTCTGAATTTGCTGGGCTGTCTGGGCGCATTACCTTGTGCACCGCAAACACTCTTTGATTCCCCGTGCAAAAGCAGGAATGCAATTCAATGATAAAGCTGTGTATTTTTTTATTCCCTCTCCTAAATGTACCCTGGGTTTTGCATCAAAATACCATGATGTGAAGCACTGTGTCAGCTCAGTTAATTTTGCAGGGGAGGCACTGGAAAGGGTCCAAAGGGTCCCAACCAGCCCAGCAGTGTGTCGTGTTTAAGTGGGTCTGGGCTAAGGTAATAGTCACACAACTTGGTGTGGTCACATTAGCACATCTTAATGGCTTAATCCTTATCAGGCAAGCCGCAGCAACTGTCAGCAGGCTTGCAAATAAAATGCCTTAGCTCGAAGCATTGAGGAGGTGGTTTAAGTTAATGGGCTTCTCTTGCTATTTCCAGGGGTCCAGGAGCATGTCTGGGCTCCCCTAATGAGCAGTATCTCATTTAGCTGAAGTAGCTCAGGTTGCTTGAAAATGTCTATATTTTAAGGTCCAGACTCCGTTTTATTTGTAGGTAACCTCAGCAGCTTAGGCCCCATCAGTGGCTTCCAGAGAATGGTCTCATCAGAAGGGCAGTTACAGAAACTAAATTTTAGGGCATTTGAGGGTGTTTTTTTCTGTGGGGGCAACTATTTCCTCACTCCTGACACACTGATGTCTTTAATAGGAATGCACGCTCAAGGTTCAGGATGGGAAATTCAAGCTGCAAGATCTGCTGGTGGTTCCAATGCAAAGAGTTTTGAAATATCATCTCCTCTTAAAAGTAAGTGTTTCGGCATTAACACTTCTCTCCTGCTGCCATCCCGGCCGTAGCATCCTTTGGCTGTTACAGCAGAGGATGAATCCCTGCCAAATGCAAAGTGCAGGGATTTTTTCCCTTCAAATGAAATAATTACCAGGGCTACTTAACGCGACATCGTATTTGTGCCGTCTCTTCAAGTTGGTGACCGAGGGTAATTCTGCGCTTGTTAGCCACGAGTGGCAGTTAATGAATATGAAATAAGCTTGCATATAATCTGATTATGTGTGAAATTCCTGGGTTTTGCAGGAGCTGCTCAGCCATTCCTCCGACCGGCCGGAAAAGCAACAGCTCAAGGAAGCCCTGGAGGCGATGCAGGTAGGAGGGAATGCTCGGGATGCAAAACCTAGATGGAGAAACAGCCTCACAGCCCCAAGGATGGAGACTTCTCCACTTAGGACATGCATCCATTGCTGTTAAATGGGATTGCTCTGCAGCAGACCTGTAGTCATCCTGTTATCTGCCCCCATAACCATCTGGAAAAATGATATTTGTTGGCAAGTTGGGGCTTTTCACTAATTCCTGTTGTGGGTAAATAAGCCCTCCTGGATTTGACGCTGGTTTTGGTTAGGGGAAACCTCTCAGGACTCCAGTTGTATTGGTGAGAAATGGGAGCAAGTGTCTGGGGAGAGCGGAGCTGCCCACGCGCTGCTGTCCCCATACTGCTGGGGAATCCTTTTGTCCACATATTGTTTTCTTCAGAGGACAATACCTTTTCCACAAATGAAGGAAGTGATTTTTTGATTTGTTTCCTTGTTTCATTTAAGTATTTTTTGAGCTTTCCACCTGAAACCCGCCAGGACCTGAGGAAAAGCTCCTGCAAAACAAACCAGCAAAAGTCATCCAGCTGTTTTCCGGCTTGGCTGTGTCCCCTCCATGCACACACTCAGTTCACATCAGCAGTGGAAAATGGCATTAGACGATGACTAAAATCCAGGTTTTCTCCCTTGGGAGTGTCGAAGGGTTCATGCCTGGACACTCTCCTGTTTTCTGAGGTCATTGGTTGTTTTCTACCTCCGAGGCTTCAGCTCTTTAATGATACCGAGTGTCCCAGAGCTTACATAAGTCGGTGACCTTTGTAGCCATTATCCCTGCAAGCCCGTGGATCCAGAGCCAATATATAGGTTGTTTAAAGTTAAGGTTATTTGAAGGATGTTGCATTCTCAGTCTGCTACTGCACAGTGCATGATGCTTCGAATAAACAGCCTTTGCACCAGGAAGGAGCATAGCAGCAATTTCCTCGCATGCCAAAAGTCGGTTTTGTCCCCCAAACTTACTGTTGATGGAGATGGAACAGCAGAAGTGGGAGCAGCTGTTAAATCCTGACTAGGTCACATCCTTTACGGAGCGTGATGTGAAATGTTGATACCAGAAGGGGCTGTTTTGATTCATGTGGGTCCCTGCAGGATCTTTGGGCTCCGAGTTACGGGCTCTAGCCCTGGGTTTTGGTGTTGGGCAGGCTCCTATGGGTGAGATCCCAGTGCTGCACTTGCAGTGCACTCTTAGCCAGCACTCGGAGCCCCGCTGAGACTCTGGCTGCTCTAAGGATTCGGGAATCAGCCCTTGGAGAGGCGGGCTGCTTCCATGGCCCTGTCATCGGGAGCGTGCGGATGCAACCTAGACCGCGCCGGGCTGGCCAGTGGCATAGGAAGCAGCGCGCTTGGATTTTAATTGATCTGCAAGCCAAGGCTGAGCCTGGAGGTGATGTTTTTCATCCAAACTGCAGACTTTCTGTCTGGTGCATTGGCAGACGTCTGACGTTACCGCCGTCCGGGGCGGGAAAGCGTGCAGCGGGGGCTGGAAATCTGCAGCTAGAGCCGCGTTTCCCAAGGGAATTCACCTCCCTTCTACCTTGCACGTGTGGTGGTTTGCATGAGGCGGGATTTGCAGCATGGGCAAAATTGCACGGGGGGTTATTTGGCGAGTGCATCGTGCCTTGGCTTCGAGGTTGCAAGCCATGGAGGAGCAAGGGAAGGTCCCCTGCAAAATCCTGCAGACCTGGGGTGCCTGTTGCTGTTGCAGAAGAGGCGCTGGCAGGGAACGTTGGCCTCGCTTTTGGTTTTGTCATTCTCCATAACCGTCCCTGCCACCGGCTCGCTCGGGTAGCGTGTGACGTAACAAGTATTGTCACTTAGGTCTGCGATTATCATCTTTGATTAACCCTTCCCGTCTTGGGAAGCTGAGGAAGGTCGGAACCTGAGGGGCTGTCTTAAAGGATTCCGTGCTCAGCTTTAATCTAAGGTGACAAGAGCTGTGGTGGAGGAGCAGCAGGCAGGGGGTGGGTGAGAAGGGTACAGGCGGAGGAAATGCACTCCTGAGGATGCCAGAAGTTGGGTTTTTTGAGTGGAAAGAATAGGGTTCTCTCACTTTGGGTCAAAATTTGGGTAAGCTGAGCCCGTATGCCACAAGGGTCGGGGTCCCGTATTGCCCTCTCCTGGGAGATGGGGAAAATTGCAGCATGTATCCGGAGAAACTGTGCAAAGGGACAAGGACGGAGGATGAGGACAGGTTTGCACCCAAGTTTGCACCCGTGTTGCAGGAGCTGGTGGGTGACTCGGTGCTTGCAACTGTCTTGCACATCCCTAATTTTAACTGATGGGGTTTTGCTTTCAATTCTGCAGAAACATGTTCAGCTGCTTTTCCTTTCCTGCTGGCAAAGCTTGTGTTCCTGGCGTCCTTAGAGCTGCTTATCTGCTCTGAGTCTGGAGCGTGTTGACAGAAGGAGGGATATGTCTCCAGGGAGCGGGGGTCATGGGGTTTCTCCTTTTAATAAAAGTACTACTTTAGTCTGAAAAATACAAATCAACATTCACTTTTTTTTCTTTAGGACTTGGCCATGTACATAAATGAGGTAAAAAGAGACAAAGAGACTTTAAAGAAAATCAGTGAGTTTCAGAGCTCCATAGAAAATCTGGTAAGCTGGACAGTATTCCCTCCTCCCACTCCCAACCTCCCTGTGCTCGTTACCATCATGCCTGTTTTTTCAGTGCAATTATTGCAGGATTGGATGTGCCACCTAATAGGGATGCACGCATGTTTGGAGAGCCCCTTGCACTCTGGCTTTGCTGGCAATACAGAAGGCATTGCTAAAGTACAAAATCAAGCTGGCTGTGAAATAAGGTGCTGGTGATTTTTCCCTGTGTCATCAGGACAGGGACACCCACGGGGTCCCTAGATAAGCTCTGGGGCATCTGCTCCCTAATCTGCTCTTAGGGCTGCGCTTGCCGCTGCAGGGACAACGTGCTGGCTCTGTGTCCCGACACTTGACAGGGCTTGGCGAGGAATGGCATGTGGGACACGCACGTAAGCACGAAACCTCAGCCGCATAGCTTAAGCAGAAGCTCATCTCCCAAATTCCCAAGGCCTGGGACGCCCGATCCCATTCCTGCTCAATAACCGACCCCGGTGCCCCGTTGCTCGCGTGCTTTTAGCCCCGAGCAAGCCCATTAGTTTAATATTCCAGGGAAGAGCTGGAGGCTAATGAGTTTTCCTCCTCTTTGGGGTGGGTGCTCAGCTGCAGGGCTCAGCTGGCTGGCGGCTTCGCTGTCCCTGGGGAGCCACGATGCGGGGCCAGCACCTGGGCTGCCTTGCAAGGGGCTGCGCCAGGGCAGGATGAGCCAGAGCTGCCCACCCAGAGGGGCTGCAGGGCCTTGGTTTTGTCATTACATCCTGACTTCGTGATAACGTCTTGACTTGATGAGTATTTAATAGGCGGACACCAATTTTTTTTAATTTTTGAGAAATATCCACCCAACTTCCCAGGTGGGATGTTGGGCTCTCCTGGCTCGGAGCTTCTGCCTGAAGCAGCCGTGCTCGTCCTGCTCCACGTGAGCAACTAGACATCGTGCACCCTAAAAACGTGCATGTAAATGGGTGCCGCTTTGCATCCTTGCAGCAGACGGAGCAGGTTTGGGGTGAAGATGACACACTAGTGAAGCAGTCACTTCTTTTTTCTACTTTCTGCAGAATAATCTCCCGTGGGGTTTGTCTCTGCTCACGGGACTGGTATCCGTGGGCTGCTCCATGTTATGTACACAGAGCCCACATGGCACAGCGAGGAAATAACATCAGATTATACACACAGCTGTTTGAAATATTTACTTTTCTGACCAGCTTCACAATATGTTTTCTCTCCTGCAAGGAGAGCTGTGTAAGTGGAGTGATTCATGCGGCTGTGCAGCCCTGAGTAACGTTTGCAGCGGCTTTTGAGCTGACACACAGGCTGACCCAAACCCTGGGTTGGATTCCAGCCTTCCCAAACTCTCCACGTCTGGGGTCAGGACGGGAGACAAAGCTCTTGTACTTACAAGAGCCCTCATTCCATTTGCATAGAAAACGCCGTAAAAACAGCTTATGTCATGGGAATTTTGCTTTCTAGATCCCAAATCTTTGATCTCTGAGCCTTGCTCTGCTGTTGCGATGCATCAGCAGATGCAGAAGTTTATCCCATGCCCATGTCACCCCAGGCTGTGCATGGGAGACCCTTTGGGTGCAGGCGATGCTGCTCACATCAGTGTCTGCAGTGGTGGACAGGGCTGGCAGCGATGGCCCCAGCACCATGTGCAAACCCACTGTGTTCAGAACATTCCTATTTCTGTATTTCTGACCCGAGCTCCAGCTGTAAATCTCAACTGTGCTCTGCTTTCTGCAGCAAGTGAAGCTGGAGGAATTCGGGAGGCCCAAGATAGATGGTGAACTGAAGGTCCGATCCATAGTAAACCATACGAAGCAGGACCGGTGAGTAAGCGACGACGTTCTCCTAAAAAACAAACCAAGGGTGTGATGCAAACAGCTGAGAGCAACATAGGGTTTTTCAGAGCAGTTATTAATTGTGAAGGAAAAGGAAAGTCCCTGCTAGGATTGATATGTCTAGAATTATTGGTCACAGAAGTTTTCCCAAGCAAAACATGCCCTTTGTTTGGTGAGGGCTTTGTCCTCACTGGAATATCCACTCGGTGGCCCGTGGACTGAGTTAATACCACTGGAATAACTGAAGCCAGCACACGGCTTCACTTCTCCAGACATTTTGGGCTCATGCATTTGATTATTAAACTTGCATTGGCAGAAAGCACCATAAAATTCCTGGGCAAGAAGATCTGTAGAGCTCTCCAACTACTGACAGCTTAACTTAGACATTTGACTGACCTGCTCTTTGCTTTGGGCAGGTATTTATTTTTGTTTGATAAAGTGGTGATCGTCTGCAAAAGGAAAGGGTACAATTATGAGCTGAAAGAAATCATTGAGCTGCTCTTCCACAAGATGACGGACGACCCTATGAACAACAAAGACATTAAAAAGGTAGGTGGGTGAGGGCAGCTGTGCTGGAGAGCGTAGTGGAGCTGTTTGGGGGTGGGTAGTGTATCCCTATTAGCCTTTTAAAGCAGAAATAGGGCTTGGAAAAAGCTGGGGGAAAAAAAGAAGGCTCAGGTTTCAGGGAGTTGGGAAATGTTTATTGATGCGAGGCTGGGCTCGGTCTTCTGACCTCCGTCCTTGCAAAAGAGCCGCGGAGGAGCTGGAATGATGCGAGTCGGCGGGCGGAAGCGGCTCCCGCTCCGTGCCCAGCCGGCGGGGCGGAGAGGAGAGGGAAAAGTGGGAACCGAGTCCAGACGCTCCCGCGAGGCGCAGGGCAGGCGGAGGAGCTGGGAAAGGCAACGGGAGCGGCCACCAAAACCGGCGCTGGGAGCGACACGGCTCCTCCGGCGGGCTCAGGCCGTGGCCTAAAAGTAAGCCTGGCCTCCCAGCAGCGAGTTAGTATCAGCTTAGCAGCTCCGGCCGCGCACGTGCCGGGTGAGGAGGGATGGTGCAGCTGGATGAGTGTCGCTGGGGTAGGAGCAACCGATTTTGCCGCTCGGATGCTGAAGCAGCGCTGCTTGCTTTGTGGTTTTAATGCAATGTATTTCCACTTTGCTCTCCGATGCTTTCTAGTCTCATGGAAAAATGGTAAGCAAAGCACACGGTTTTCTCTCGTGTTTTTCTGTGCGGTGCTGTGATGTGACAGCCCGAGCATATGGGCACCGGGCAGGTCAGATGGTCCTCCTGGGCTGTCGCTTGCTGTCAGGGAGGGATATAATGGCTGGGGAGGACCCAGCGGAGCAGAAAAATCTGGGTTTTCTCATCTGCCACCGTACAATCCCATTTGGCCCTGGTGTGCAGCGCAGAGCCGACCCATGCATCACTTATTGTCATGTGCTGTGGAAATACAGACGTATTTTTCCTTCTGTTATCTTTATAAAGGCTCAGTAGCCCTTGAGAAGTAAAAAAGGGGGAAGTCGCTGAAACCCACTGTTAAGATGGGCTTCGAAGTGGGTAATAAAAGACGAGTGATAAAAGTGAGTTTTGTTATTGTGCCTTCAGGGCAGAGCAGCCCATCGTTTCTCTCCTTATCTGTTGCAGTGGTCCTACGGCTTCTACTTGATCCACCTCCAAGGAAAGCAGGGCTTCCAGTTCTTCTGCAAGACAGAAGAAATGAAGAGGAAGTGGATGGAGCAGTTTGAGATGGCAATGTGAGCGCCCGGGCTGTCGTGACCCGGGCACAAGGGCAGGAGCGAGCAAGACTTGGGAGCTCAGTGCTCGTTGGGACCTCCAGGATGGGCCCTGCACGAGGGAGTTTGTTTCCAGCTCAAAATCATGCTTTGGTATTTGAACCAAAGCATGGGTGCAAGCTTGGAGTGACATTTGGTGTAGTTGTTGGGGTGCAGGGGATGGATGGGTGAAGGACCAAGGAAAGTTCTTCCCCCAGAGAGTTCTCCTGCAGGGAGTTAGTCCTGGTGAGGGTAGAGGTGAGCTCCTGACCTGCAGGAGTGCTGACCTGCACTGAGTTTTGTATCAGAGGGAACTGGATATGCAAAATCTTCTCTCTGCACAGTCAAGCCCCGAGTTGTTTTTCACACTAGATTTTCCTATCAGGCCACGTGGTTTCCAAGCTCTGACTGAAAGGCAGACAACATCTGCAGGGCAGGTCACAGGGCACTGAATGACTCGGAGGGACAAGTTAATGACCCCCGTCCTCTTATGCCTTAGGTCCAACATAAAGCCGGAGAAAGCCAATGCGAATCACCATAGCTTTCAGATGTACACGTTTGAAAAGACCACCAATTGCAAAGCATGCAAGATGTTCCTAAGGTGAGCAGTAGCTTTGTAGCTTTTCCCTATCTAAGTCTTATCAAAACATGCAAATCTCAAAGCCGAGATTGAGACTTTCTGTCTTCTGCACAGAGGGACATTCTACCAGGGCTATCTTTGCCCGAAATGTGGAGCCGGTGCTCATAAGGAATGCCTGGAAATCATCCCCCCCTGCAAGATTGGTAAGTTATATTACATCATTAGCAGCTTAGGACAGGGAGATAGATCTGTGGGAATGATCTAAAAGCCTCTCTTTACAAAGCTCTGTCTGGTATTCACTAAGTACACAGAATCACAGAGCTACCCACAATGTCAGAGCTGTGCCCACCTCTCTGCTTTTGCCTCTTTGCTCAAGACGTGTCCGTGTCCATGACATTTTATTGCTACCAATAGTGTCTAGACGAGCAGAAAATGGGCTCCCTTGCCTTTGATATTAACTGCTTATTTTGCTGTTTCTCTTGCAGGTTCTTCAGCAGACCAGGTAGGTTGTGTGACAGCCCTTTTCCTGCCTCCTCTGCTCAGTGGCCATGGTGCGAGCTCTCTGCTCCCTGGACCACTGGCCTCGAGGCTCCCGTCGAGCCAGGTTTAGACGTGACCTTGGCGTCCTCCCCACCAGCAAGTCCAGAGGAGCCGGTTTCTCATCCCTTTGGCTCCTGATGGATGCGTGGGGAGACCCGAGGAGGCCGCATCCTCATCTAGTCTTTTCTTTCTCTTTTTGCAGGAATCCCTGGGCGCAGGACCTGGTAAGGACTTTATAGCATTGCAGGAGGACAAAGGGAAATGATGTCTTGATTTGGCTGAAGGTGTCAATAGAGCCTGAGCACTGAGGGTGGAGAAAGCTCCTTTTTAGAGCAGAATGGTGCCAATCAGGGCCAGCAGCAGCATTCAGTGATGTTGGATCCTTCTGCTTCCCAAAGCAGCAGCTACGAGCAGGTCTCCTGTGCAAAGAGCTGCTTCGAAGCAGCTTTGCGCCGGGCTGCAGGGCTTGTCCTGCCTGTGCTCTGGCGGGGAGGAGAAGGAACAATTTGTTTTCGTGTGACTCTTCTGTCTGAAGGAAAGCCAAGTCTGGAAAAAGGAAACCTAAATCAAACTGGTGGTTAAAGGAAAAAAAATCCCTGGAAGGGTCCAGTGCTCTGCCTAGGCAGGGAGGAGGCAGCTGAAGGCAGAGGTGGGGAAGCATTTGGAAGATAAACACTGTGGTTTTAGTACAATTTGGAAAAGCTTATTTAATGTGCAGCTCTTTGCAAGACAGCCGAACTTTGGCTGTGAACTTCCAGGGGCCAAGGGCCACTCGAGTCCCAGGCTCTGTTGAAGTTTGATGGAAGCTGAGTGTTTGCTGCTCCGTTTTGCAATCGCGGGCAAATCGGTGGAGCCCGTTGCCATTTGGTGACCAGCAGAAACTGCCTAGCGAGGCCGCCGGGGCTCCGGCATCCTCGCATGCTCTTCATCGGCATGCTCTTCATCCATTCCTTTCTGCTTGTTGAGCTCAGTCATCCGGGCAGCTTCAGAAGCCAGGGCTGCATTCCCTGTGCACCCATCCTGCCTGCCCCAAATCCCGCCTGTGCAGAGCTCAGAGTTGTGATTTACATGAAAAGGAGAGGATTTTTTGCTTTCCTTTTCTCTTAGGGGGTGCTGGATAATGCAGCCGTTTCCCTCCTTTTCCAGGTCCAAAAATGGTGGCGGTGCAGAACTACCACGGGACCCCCGCGCCTCCCGGGAAGCCCGTGCTCACCTTCCAGACCGGAGACGTGATCGAGCTGCTGAGGGGGGACCCGGAGTCGCAGTGGTGGGAGGTGAGAGCATCTTCAGGAGGTTTCTGGATGGTTCTTAAGCCAATGATTTCTGGATGGTGCCAGTCCAGTCTTGGCGCTCTGATATTTTGGGAGTGCTGGGACTTTGTGGGCTTTGTTGGGAAATGATGGGGTCCGTGAGACATGTGGAGCCTTGGCCGCGTCAGTGCCGTGGATCTGCAAGGCAAAGCCACTTCTCCATCACACGCATGCTGGTCTGATGCCCGTTTCCATTGTTTTATAGGGAAGGCTGCTACAGACGAAGAAGTCAGGCTATTTCCCCAGCTCGTCGGTAAAACCCTGTCCTGTTGATGCAAGGGTAAGTGCTTAAAACCAGCCCTAGTGATGCCAGGTTTGCTTGGCACCAGGAATTTTGCTGCTGGGTCTTGCTCGAGAGCTGGGGCCCTTGCAGGAGCTCCATCTGATGCTGCCTGTCCCACTTCTTGTCCCACCTTGGTGGGATTTCACGGCCGCTTTGTTTTCAGGCTTTCGCAACTAATGGTTGATCAAAGTCCTGCTGCCTATTGATTTAATTAAATAAAGAGCTCTGTGGTTTTCTATGAGGTTAACTCTCAGTGATGCAATGGGTGGAAGTCAGGTGCTAAACAACGTGCAATATTTCTGCCCTCTCTGGGAACTACTGGTGCCTTTCACACTCCGTTTTTCAACGGCTCCAGTGATACTGGCCAGGAGCAGTCATGTTCTCCATTTATACCTGTCTGTGAGCACCCAAACATGTGGCTGGTGGGATCAGGTCCAGACCTTGGGTGCTCCTCTGCAAAGAGCACGGAGCTGACTCGCTAGCAGAGCGCTTGAAATCAGTCGCAGTACAGAAAAGCTGTATTTTTAACTGTTTTTTTTTTTGCAAAGCTCAGTTGTTTCCCAACTGAAAAAGGCTCAGATAAATGAAAAAAAAAAAAATAAATAGCAATATGCTGCTCACAGCTGTTTTGGACAGGGAGGGTAAGAGAGCACTTGATTACAACACTGTCTTCCAACCCCGAAGCCAATAACTCTGGAACTGCTTGGCACATAAAACCCCACCGTAGAGAGGAGCCTCTCGCAGCTGATCTATAGCCTAATTAGGCACCGGGCTGCGCGGTAACGAGCAGTGTTCCCTTTGCTGCAGCCTCCCAACAGCCGGCCTCCGTCGCGAGAGATTGACTACACGGCGTATCCCTGGTGAGTGGCCCTTCGATGGGGCTCGGCGTGTGCGATGGTCTTACCTCTGCCCTCTAATTTCATTCCGTGGTCACCGATCCACGGGACTAGCAAATCAGGATGTGCTTTGGGAATGCCATCCCTGCTGCAACTCCGATGGATGGATGGATGGATGGATGTGTGGGAGATAGGGATGAGCCAGCCGACCACCCATGGCCTTGGCCAAGCTCAAGAGCTGCCTCCAGGTCATGCGGCATAGGAAGGATTTCTACCCTGGCAGTGGTGAGGAGGGCTTAGACAAAAGCAGAGGCGCTGGAGACTCTTCTCTCCTGCAGATTTGGTGCTGAGTCCCCATCTCGCTGGCAGTGCAGCTAAATCCTCCCCTTTCTGCAGCCTTTGATGCCTTATTCACATGGGGATCGGTTCCGATTAGTGTTTTGCTAGGTGCCTTGGAAACCTAAGAGACTTAAAGGCAAGATACTGCACTCCCCGTTATCCGTAACTCATTCGTTATCCTCTAGTCAGTGGCTAAGCAGCTTCTCGTGCATCTCCAGGCACTTCCATTCCTGCTTCCAAAGTTTTGGATGAGACCTGCTTCTCCACTGCCCCAATCTTGCCTTTTAAAAAAGACAGATGGTTTTGGTTAACGTGCCTATTTTTAAAATATTCCTTTTTAATTAACAATGTGTATGTGCACAATTCTGGAGGCCTTGGCCTGTGAAGGAAGCCTCCTGATGGGCTTTCATGCCATGAGGATACGGAGTCCGTGGCTCTCATTCCCATAGGATTTGTGTGGATGCAAGGAGCCCTTACGTGCCAGCTTGCACGGAAAGCTGGACATCTGAGAGCCCTTTGTCCCTCTGCAAGCTGCTTTTTGAGCCATCACCCAAAAGAGGCACAACCCTAAGGGACGTGGAGCGGTGCTGAAGAGGGGTGCAGGGGCATCTATGACTCTGTGGTGTCTCACAGCGCACATGGGTTTAGGTTTGCAGGGAACATGGAGCGGCAGCAGACGGACAACCTGCTCAAGTCCCACGTGAGCGGCACCTACCTGATCCGGGAGAGGCCGGCGGAGGCCGAGCGCTTTGCCATCAGCATCAAGTGAGTGCCCGCGCGGCCGCCCGCGCTTGCAACGCCCGCCAGCAAGGGCAAGAGCTTCCTCACCGCCTTGGCTCTTCCCCCTCGCAGGTTTAACGAGGAAGTGAAGCACATCAAGGTGGTGGAGAAGGACAACTGGATCCACATCACAGAAGCCAAGAAGTTTGAAAGTCTTCTGGTATGAAGGAGGCTCCGTGGGCGGCTGGCACGCGGGGCGCCGCGGCTCTGACCCGCTGCCCTTGGTCCCTTCTAGGAGCTGGTTGAGTACTATCAGAGCCACTCACTGAAAGAGAGTTTTAAGCAGCTGGACACAACCTTAAAATACCCATACAAGTCTCGGGAACGTTCTACCTCCAGGACCTTCACGCGCTCTCCAGGTAAAACCGGGCTTAAATGCAGCTGTGCACACGAAAAACGCAGCTCGGGTGTTCAAAGGAAAGTTGCAGCGAGATGTGGGAATGGTGTTGAGTGAAGGAGTTTATAGCAGGGGTGGTTTGCGCTTGCACCGTTAGCTGGAGTTACTGTCTTATCTGCCCACGGAGGTGTTTGTGCATGTGTTTTAATGGATCCAATTCCAGCATCACTGGTGACAGTTATAATCTCAAGGGGTTGCCTTTAATGGAGCTGATGGGAGAGATGGTTAATAAGGAGAGAGAGGAAAAAAAAAATTGAAATTTTTTTCAAATGAAAAGCAAAATTTGCATTAATGCAAAATTTTTGGTTTTACCTAAAAGCTTGAGCGTGAAAATTAACTTCTTTGGGGAAGAGTGTTTTTTAAAAGCCTTTTCAATTTTTAAAAAGGCTACCAAAGAAACCCAATTAAAAGAAGTGGTTAAGCTTCTTTTCCAATACAACAAAACCGTGTGATGTATTTGGAGTAAGAAACTTTCCCTTGGTTCAGGGAGGCGCTTTCCACCAGGAGAAAGGCAAGAAGGGGCCTCGATGCCCCAGGGAAGTCCCAGGCTCTCGCCCTTGGGTGAGACCTGTGCCCACGTCTGCAGATTTGCAGCATTCCCCCGTTGGCTTTGACAGCGTTGTGCTTTGAAATTTTATTTTATTTTTTTAATTTCCTTTTTAATTGGTGTTCTGCCTCTTTCTGTTTCTCTCTAACCTCTTTGCAGCCTCCTGCGCTTCCTACAACTTTTCTTTTCTCAGTCCTCAGGGCCTCAGCTTTTCTTCTCCGACCTCCTCCTCCTCCTCTCCCTTCTGGTCAGGTACTAGTGCCGTCCTTTCCTGGGAGGGAAGTGCCTCCTAGTGGTCCTTCCCTGGAGGGAGAAGCCCCTACCAGGTTGCAACCATCACCAGCTTGAAAGCCATCACCAGTGGGACCTGGGAGGTCCCCACTGCCCCTCTCCATCTGCAGACACAAGGGGGTCACCAGGACTGTCCTGGTTCACAGCTTGGAAAGAGGAATAATTTAATTAATCCTGACTTAAACGCACTCCCTCCCTCTCTCCCTCAAAACAAGGCAGGAGGAGCCGGAGCTGTAACTATTGAGAAAGGGGAAGAAAATTAAATTTGATGCGTTGGGATCTCATGATGTACTTCAAGCTTGACCCACTTACCCCATGTGCTTCAGGGAACGAGCATTGGCATCACACCATCTGCAAGACTGTTTTTCCTTGCTGTGCAAGGAGAACATCTCAATGTCCTGCAGTCTTTGAGCTCTGCAACCAGAGCCTGCTCAGGAGCACCTTGCTTAGGAGATGGGGGAACCCGTGCTGGCAAATTTGGCTTCAGTGTCCTAGAGAAAGGGACAGGGGTGCCCTGGCCTTTGAAAGCTGTTGATCCCAATGTGCAGACCAGCATCTTCCTCCCTGTTTAGGAGGGATCAGGAGGAGCAAAATTGTGCCTGGTCATTTCTTGCTTTTTGTGCTTTTGTCTTCAGCATTTGCTTTAGGCTCTACAGGGAAAATCATCTGTAGAAGTGTGTGTGCTTTTCTTGGTACCGTGTTTGGGAAGAACACTTACTGTTTCAGGGAACTGGAATAAAATTCTGGGTATCTGGGATCCTATAGCTGCACTTTTGTGTAAAAGTATTGCCAAATGTTAATTTGCACGGAAATGTGCCCTGAGCAAGCTCCTGCTGGAAGGGTTCAAAGCTGTCATGACATTTGCTCCATTGTCTGGCCCAGATGAACAAACCTCTGATGAATTGTGTATTGTGTGTATCGACCGTCTCCATTGTCATCCTCATCTCCGTCCATCCTCAGAGCTGAAAATCTGGGCAAAGCTCTTCCCCAAACCTAGTTCAACCTTGGTTTGCAAACTTTTTAAACTTGTTGCTTTGTAATGCTCAAAAGTCCTGGGGCGGCAGGGCAACTTCACTGAAACTCGGAGTCCCTTCAGGGTTGGTTTTATTTATTTTTTGTCCCCAAATGTCAGAAATGTGCATTTCATTTCCCCTTGCTTGCCCTGGAGCACTCGCTCAGCAGTTCATGGGGACTGTCGCATCCCTCCAACCATTGCCCTCTGCTCTCCTTCCTCCCACACCGTGATGACCCACAGGGCTGCTTTTCCTTCTCCCCATTGCTCCTGTGTGCAGACCAGGACATTCCTGCTGCTTTCCCTCTCCCTGGAAAGTTTCCCCTGGCCTGAAGCAGCAGAGATCAGTGGTGCTGGTGGTGGGCAGCCTCCTGAGGAGCCTTTTGGGGAAGCGTGGCCTCCCCGCCAGCAGCTGAGCAGCAGTTTCCAATTCTCTTATCTCCAAGAATGAGGAGTCTGAGGAGCATCTCTGGCTCTCCTTAGGGCATCTCAGACCTCGTGCTTTGTGTCACAAGCGGATTATCAGGTGGGATTGGCATTGCCAGGGTCCTTTTGCACACACTGGTCTGTCTTAGGACCAAGTTTCCAAGGCCCCATTGAGATGTTTTAAAGCACAGCCAGCAACAAGCTTAACCTTGACACCCCAGGGTGCGAGCGGCTGAGAAGTTTCCATAAGACCAAGCCCAACATCTAAGCCTATCTGGGTCGCAGTGCCACAATGGAAGCAAGGACTGTGGTGGAAAACCCAGGTTGAACCTAGCCCAGCTTTTCCCAGGCTTCAGCTGCTGCCGCGTGGCAGAGCAGCTCCCAACGCCGCGTGTTTTGTCCACCCGCAGTGTTCACGCCACGAGTCATAGGGACGGCGGTGGCGCGATACAACTTTGCAGCACGGGACATGCGGGAGCTCTCCCTGCGCGAGGGCGACGTGGTGAAGATCTACAGCAGGATAGGCGGCGACCAGGGATGGTGGAAGGGGGAGACCAACGGCAGGGTAAGTGCACCCGGGAGCTGCTGTGTCCGAAAGCGTCCCGGATCAGCCTTGTAGCACGTGGTTCTCCCTTGCGTTGGTCAGAGCTTGCCTAGTGGCAGCCTTCCCCAAAAATGCTTCCAGAAGAGCAAGGGGAAGGAGAAAGAGCTGCATGCAACTCATATTGGCTCTTCTTTTGGCTTGTGGATGTGCTGCTGTGTTGCAAGACCGGGCATGTAAGCAGATACCGCGAGTGAGGTGCGTGGCACGTCCTGCCGTGGGTGACAGCGGCACCCGGCCGCGTGCCGGCAGATGGGAGCGCGCTGTGGCCAGGCAGGCACGCAAGCATGTGGCCCACCGCGCTCTTCCTTGCGCTGGCACGTGGGGAATTCCTGCTGGAATGGCCCCGCAAGCAGCACGCTCGGCATCCCGGACAACAGCAGGAGGCCACTCGGCTGTCTGGGTGTCTTGCAGAGTTCACGGTAATCTGTGAACCCAGTTTTTGATGTGTAGACAAGGGCATCATTTTTGCAGACAGGTTTTTGATGCCCACATCCCTTCTTCGTTGGTGACAAGCTGTGTGTGGCCATGCCCAGGACACTTAGAGTGCCAAGACAGGAGGCCCCTCGTGCTCGCGAGTCTTCTGCTCACCTCTCATTTGCCCTGCAGGTCGGCTGGTTTCCCTCCACCTACGTGGAAGAGGAGGGCGTGCAATGATGGTGGCCGTGCCTGGTGGGAAGTCATCGAGCGGCCAGCGCGAGCCGCTGCCGACCGTGCGCCGTTGTCCCGACACCCAAGGCTCCAAGCACAGCCGGACGTCTCCCAGGACTGCCGGGACCACCGCGTCTCTCGCAGACTCTTTAGCAACCGGTTCCTCTGTCCAGCGCGTGCGTGTGTGTGCGCGGGCATCAGGGGCTGCCGCCGGCCTTGGGGGTGTCACTTGTACAGAAGATCCGTGGTCTTATCGGATAACGTCTGCAGAAGAGCCCTGGGGAAGGCACGCTGCCCTGCACGGACAGAGCGGAAAAACTCTATGCAGTTGCCTCCAGAGGATGGTGTCCAAGCTCGTTTGTGTTTTCAAGTCTGTCGTGGTGGTGGTGGGAGGGCGAAGCGGAAGGGTTGCACCTGGGTTGGTGTCTGGGTGCACAAAGGTGTTTCCAGATCCCGAAGGAGAGGGAGCGACGTAGCCCCCGCTACGAGGAATGATGGTCTCCCACCTGCCCGCTGCTCACGTGGACTCCGCTGGAGGAGCATTTTGGTAGTCTAGTGGGTAGGTTGGACAGCAGCAGCCAGCGCCACTGCCCTCCGGCTGGGGTGAGAGCGCGGAGCGAGGACATCCGTACTTGGAACGAGGAAATGGCCGGCTGCTATTCCTGTATACAGCTGCAAAACAAGGCATGGTTTTGACCAGCAGACATAGGCTGGCAGTGGAACTCCAGGTCCGGGCAGAGCAGGAAGAGAAAACCCTCTTTGGCATCCCAAGGCCATTTTCTTTCAAACTACCTTTAGTCCCACTAGACTTGCTCAGGGTGGAGGGGCTGGTCCTGCTGGTTGGCAGGGATCTCATGGTGTTGCAGGGGCGGGAAGCGTCCCTTGCCAGGCGAGGGTTTGGGAAGCCACCTGAGCACCAGGTACGCATGGAGGGACATCTTTGGGTCCTCTACGCTGCCACGCTCGGCTCCTTGAGCAGCCTGGGCCGGGGCAATTGCCTTTTCCCGCAGCGCTTACAAGTCCCACCTCGCTAACAAGCTCAGTGGGGTGAACCCACATGAGTAAGGGCTACAGCATCACATCCCGACCTCGGTAGGTTGTGAGAGCATCTCTCTTTGTGTTACTGCTTTGTCCTTCTGTATTCGTTGCTTTCCAAACTGCGACCCCCTGTAGCAGATGAGCTGTTGGGTGGGAATCCAGGCACTGGCTCTACTCTCCAGCTCCGTCGTTTCCTTCCAGAGTGCTCTGTTTTGAACAAATACGTGTGTGTGATAAGGAGCAGCTTTCCTCTATCCTGTTTTTAAGGATTGCACGTGGAATGAGCAGCCTTTGGAGTCGGTGCTTCCATGCCCTGAAGTGGTTCGCTGGTGGAATGTGTCCTGGGGCTTTGCTGTGGAGCACTGAGGCTCTGGGCCGGATGGTTGGTGTTGGGTATCAAAGAGGAGAGTTTGGGGCTGTCCATGAAAAGGGAAATGGGTTCATTTTGAAGCTAAGTGTTGTACAGTTGCCCCAAGAGCCCTGGGGCTGCGGGTGCAGGTTTTGCACCACGCGAGGGGTGTTGCAAAGCAGCGGGGAGAGGAGCCCCGCTCTACCAAGGCACCATTGGGCGCAACGCTCCTCCAGGCCGAGCCAACGAGACTGTCCTCGGGTCTGTCCAACAGACCCAGCTAAAGCCTTACATGACTCTCCAGGTTAAAAAACACCATTTTTTCCCAACCTTTTTTTCTGGCAACGAGGGCATCCCCTCTCGATGAGCACGCGCATCACAAGAGATGAGGAGCCGTCTCTCTCCCTTAGCTCCTGCAGGGAATCTAGGACCTTTGCCACTTCCCCGACTATGGGATAGATGCAGTAGCTGCCCACAAGTGATGAGCGACTGTCCCTCCCGCTGCCCAAGTTGGTCATTCCTCAGAAAAGGTCTCTCTTGTGTTTACTGTTGTAAGAAACTTGTTTTTTTTTTAAAAAAAGAAGAAAAAAGAAAAAGATTTTGTTTGTAAGTAATTATTCAGCCATTTGCCACAATATATATCTGTGAATAAGAAGGGAAATGTTTTTTATGATGGTGAGAAAATTGTATATATATTTTAGTTCATCGCAGAACATGCAAAAATTGCAATGGAATACGTTGGAAAATAATATGTAAATTCCTTGGGTTTTTCCTTTGCACTGCACTAACTGGGGGTAGAGAGGGATTGGGTGGAGGGGATTTAAAGGTAAAACTGTTTGTTTATGGAATAGTTTATAGCTGGGAATTTGGAAATCATTTGGAATAGCTTGTAATGCTGGAATAGAAGTTTTAGCTGCTACTTAGAAATCCTTTTGCATGTGGTTTTTCCAGATCTTTTTAAGTTACAATGCATCTGAGTAAATTCCATAACAAAAAGAAAAAGTGTAATTTCGCTGATAGGTTTTTTTCCAACCATGGTTTTTACTGCCAATAAACATGCATTCTTTCCTGCATAAAGGGGTCAGTTTTATCTGGGGCTGCTTGTTGCTAAACCCTCTCTGCTTCCAGGTGGGACATGGGGAGCAGTGGTGTTTGAGGCAAGTTTTGGTCCTTCCAGTGAAGTACTCCTGAAAATGGTTATTTTTCAAGGCCTATCTGTTGCTTAGCCGTGTTCTGACTTTCTTAGCAGTTGTTTCTCATGCTGTTGTCGTGCATTCTTGCCTGGCTACTTGGCTTTGTGCTTCCCGAGAGTTTTGTGCTCTCCGCCCAAGTCGAATCATTTTGGGTAAGAAAGGGGTAATTGAGAGAAGGAGCATAAGATACAGAGTTTTTGCAGCTCTGTGAAGCCTGCAGTGTTTTCTCTTTGCTTTTCAGAGGGTCTGCTTAAAAGGCATTGTGGAAACAAGCAGAGGTTGTGCCAGAAGCAGGTTATTAGTTGGGAGCTTTCAGGCTCTTGGATGCTGATGGGGAAAGTTTAGCTAGATATTTAACCTCACCTGAGGAGATGACTCCTGCCAGGGATAAACCCTGGCACTGCCAGCCAGTCTAAGGGATGCTGTCCAACACGCAACACATGAAATACAGGTTGTCATCACTCCGGACCCCAAGTTGTGATGGGACTGCAGGAACACGGCGCTGGAGCCCAGAGCTGCCCGCTGGCTGCCAACACTCTTGCAAGAGCAGGTAAATGCAAAAAATCTGTTTACCTGAGAGGTCCTGTCCCTGCAGCATCGCTGCTATCCCACGGGATCCAAGCCAACTGCCTCGGACCAGGATTTAGAGTCGTAGACTCCCAAGCTTTCTTGCTTTCCAAAGAGCAAATCGGGATGAGCGCAGCGGGCTCTGCACAGGACCCGTCTGCCCCCAGCACGGGCACGCGCTGGCAGCTCGGGGCAGCTGCCGTTCTGCAACACGCTCCGCTTGCTCGTTTGTGTGTTGGCCGTAATGTTCCGTGTGACCTGGAAAGCTCCAGCTGGCGTGCAGCAACCACTGTGCTCCTCCAGCGCCCAGTTCATCTACAAACTGCATGGAAAGCATGGAACTGGCTTAGGCTCTGTCTACACAGGACTGATCATCAAAAAAATAACCTCCTGTTTCAGCTCTGTAGCTGCATCAAAGCCTCAGTTCTCAGAGGGATTTGAGGGCACAGCCACTTTCTCTGCTTTTTCTAGTGCTGCTGCGAGCTCGAGGAACATCTCGGGCTGTTGTAGTACAGACTTCAGCTTGCATTGCCTTAGGTCATGTCTAACCCAAAGGTTATGTTTGTTAATTAGTACACACTGCTGAACCGATTCTGTCCTGCCAAACAAAAACACCCCACTGTAAACGGGAGTTTAGACTTGTTTACATTTCTTTGTCTGGGTGAGGGTTACCTTGACTGACTAGTTTGCTGAGCTGAGGGAAAATTGGGGCTCGCTCTTCAAAATGTTGCAAGAAGCTGATTTTTATCTTTAGAGCAGAAATGCTGCCTGAGATGTTTCCGTAGCAGCAGAACCCCCTCCCTCTGCTCCTAATTCTTCCCAGATCGGGGAAGTTTGGGTGCAAACCCTCACTGTGGGGCATGTTCCGAATGGAAATGCAGAGGCATTAGGAGGTGGGGAGCCAAGTGGAGCAGTACCCAGGATGTCAGCGCTGCAGAGAGCTAAAATCCTCCCCCCAAATGCCAGTGTCTGGGCTCTCTTCTGCAGCTCTCCTTGGTGGCAAGGGGACCTGAGCACAAGGACAGGGAATGCAGCTTGGCCCCTGCTTTGTGAACTGCCTGGCCAGCTGGCCACAGCTCCACCCAGGGCCCTGCTGCTCTGAGATAGCTAAATCTCCCTCTTCAGAGCTCCTTGAAAGAGCTTAGAGGTCGTGCACATCCTGCCCAAACAGGCCCTAATTGCAGCAGCGAGTTCTGGGCAGGCTGAAGAAAAACGCTTTGAGTCGAGAGTTCTAAATTAAGGGCTTTTTTAAGCCCCCTCTACGCTAATTTATTGGCGTTACCACCTTAGCTGTGGGCTCCTTAGGTTGGGTGCAACAACCACGTAAATCCATTTGAATCCTGCCCTGAAAAGGCGAGCGCCGGGAGCGCGTGCAGGAGTCTCAGCCGTTGCTTCCCCTCGCTGTGTTTGCTCGGTGGCACGCGGCCGGGACGCTGCAGCGTGCGCCAAGCCAGCCCCGGCGCCGGCGAGCGCCCCCGGGCCCCAGCTCAGCAATTTGCCTTGTGCGGGCACTGCGGGACGGAGAAGAAAAGTGGCTTTTTCCCCTCGGTTTCTCTGCTCTCGCTGCCTTTTGTTCCCACGGAGGCGCGGGAAGGGGTGCGAGCAGGGCTGGCTGCTCGCCGGCTGCGCCGGGCAGCTGGAAAAGCTGCAGCTGGCCGGCGGCACGGGGCGGTTTCGCCTCGGTTAGTTAATATTTTTGCAGCAGGGCAGCCGTCCGGCCGGCGCGGAGGAGGCAGAGGCCCCGTTCCCGTTTGAGCACCGAGGGCTGCTCCGCCAGCGGCGTCTCCGGTGAGTCGGGGGACGTGTTGCAGGACAGCGGCGGCTCCTGCAAGAAACTTCCCCGGGGCTGTCGCGGGATTTGTGCCGCGGGATTTCCGGCCTGGCCGGGTGTTTTTGCAGGGCGCCCTGGCTCGGCGCGGCGGCCCCGGGGTGGGGAGCGCGGGTGCGTTTCGGATGGTGTGGCAGCGTTTGGGGGTGTTGCCACCGCACCCCGTCAGCTCCGTGCGGGATCCGGGGAGCTTTCTCCCTTGGGAATGGGGGGAGGATCCGGCCAGCTGGCTTGCAGGGCTTGCTCGCCCCGGACTGGGCGCTGTCTTGGTGGCTTGTCCAGCAGCTGCTCGTGCCTCTTCGAACACAAACCTTGTGTTTTACACAGCAACTGCAGCGCCCAGTGCACCAAAATCAAGGGTGGAGCGACCCACAGCTCACCACCTATTATGCTTTTAAACGTGGGTCCCCAAGGGGGTGTTTTGGGCAGGATGCGCGGTGACAATTGCATGCGCTAGGAAAGGGGGTGCAAGGAGAGGGGTCCCCAGAGCTGCTTGGAGCTTCCCCCCTTGCCAGCCCCAGCACGGGCTGAGATGGCAGCAGTGGCAAAGGCCAAAACGGCAGCAGCTGGAGCAGTGTTGCCGAGGGCCAAAGCAACAGCGGTGGCGAAGGACAAAATGGCATCGACAGACGAGGCGCAAGATGGCGGTGGCAGCGAGGGCCGGGATGGCGGCAGCGCCCGTCCTCGCGGTGCCCCTCTCAGCGTCCCCGTGTGTTGCAGGTGCCCATGGCTGCCCTGAGGCGCGCGCTGCATCGCGCCGCTCCCTGGAGGGCGGCGCGCGGCCCCGGCACCGCCGACAAGAACGTGCCCTACGGGCAGACGCTCAGGGACGACGCCGGCGGCCATGGTGCCGGCCCCACGCGCCCGCTGCCGCCCGCCGCCGCCGTGGTGGTGGTGGGGGGCGGCAGCCTGGGCTGCCACACCGCCTATCACCTGGCCAAGATGGGCGTCAGCGACGTGGTGCTGCTGGAGCGACACCGCCTCACTGCCGGCACCACGTGGCACACGGCTGGTGAGCCCGTCCCCACATCCCCAAACCCTTTGGAGGGCCCAGGATTTGCAGGGACGCTCCTTCGTTTGGTGGTTGTGGCGCCAGAGCCGGCTCCTTTGGCTGGGAGAGGGGAGCTCGGCCTTGTTTCCATGCGTTTCGTGGCTTTGGGAAGGGTTTCTGCTCTGGAAATCTTCTTCCCGTTCCAATAACACCTTGGGGTGGGAAGGAGATCCATGAGCTCCTGTGTGGGTGCAAGATGGAATGAGGAGCAAGGGGAGAGGCTGGAGGGGCCATTTGTCCCCCCACTCTCCTCTTTGGGGGGAACAGATGGAAGGGTGGCTTTGGCAGGGACAGATGGAAGGGTGGTCTTGGTAGGAAGGGATGAAGGGGTGGCTTTAGTGGGGATGGCTGGAGGGGTGGTT
This sequence comes from Nothoprocta perdicaria, assembly GCF_003342845.1. Lineage (NCBI taxonomy): Eukaryota > Metazoa > Chordata > Aves > Tinamiformes > Tinamidae > Nothoprocta > Nothoprocta perdicaria. Next base: position 3,141,117 of record NW_020455865.1, read on the forward strand.
TTGGCAGGGATGGATGGAGGGGTGGCTTTGCCAAGGACAGATGTAGGGGTGTCTTTGGTGGGGATGGATGAAGGGATGGCTTTGACAGGGATGGGTGAAGGGGTGGGTTTAGTAGGGATGGAGGGAGGAATGGTTTTGACAGGGATGGATGGAGGGGTGTCTTTCATGGGCATGGATGGAGGGATGGACATGTGGCACGCCGGGCTCTTGTCCCCACAGGGCTGCTGTGGCAGCTGCGTCCCAGCGACGTGGAAGTGGAGCTGCTGGCCCACACGCGACGCGTGGTGAGCCAGGAGCTGCCCGAGGAGACGGGGCTACACGCCGGCTGGGTCCAGAATGGCGGCCTCTTCATCGCCTCCAGCAAGCAGCGGCTGGACGAGTACAAGCGGCTCATGTCGGTAGGGGTGAAACACCAGCCTGCCTCTTGGTGCTGGTTCAGGTGGTGCTGAATGGACACGACATCCTTACACATAACCCTCCGTGTCCTCTTCCAATGCCTTGGTAGGAAAGTTCCTAGATTTAATGTATCTCACTTCAGCTTTGCAAAGTGAAGCCCAACTGTGGATTTCTTCCAGTTGCACAGGCAGTGGATATGGAATTAATGGGACAGTGATCCTTTAAAAGCTCTAGAGACCTTCCCATGGTGATTCACCATGTTCTCTGTCCTGCGGCTTGCCTTGGAGCAGCTCAGAGCTGTGTCTATGGACAGGCATGGAAGACCATGCAAGGTTACCTAGGAGCTAAGCATGTCCCATGGCTTTCTTCCTCATCCCCCAACACACCATCATCTAAAGCTTCTGTCACCCACAGAATTCCCGATTCTCTCCTCTGGTTTGCAGCTTGGGAAGGTCTATGGCGTGGAATCCTACGTCTTGTCCCCCTCTGAGACCAAGGACCTGTACCCACTGATGAACGTGGACGACTTGTATGGCACACTATATGTCCCTAAGGATGGCACCATGGATCCTGCTGGCACCTGCTCAACTCTTGCTAGAGCAGCAACTGCCAGAGGCGCTACGGTAATTACTAATTAATGCCTGGTGGTGCTGGGAGCAGGGATCATCGCCTGCCCTCCACGGCTCCCAGCTCCTCCTGTCCCAATGGAGCAGAGCTGCTCTTGCAACGTCTCTTGTAGACGTCAGGCCTGTTTGCCCTGAGAAAGGGAGTTGTCCTCTTTGATTCTTGCAGCCACAACAGCAATGCTGGCAAGCTGCCAGTGTTGCACTGGAGCTCTGGGGTCTAGAGAAATTATGTGAAAGAATAAAAAGAGTTTTGGGAGCAAGATAAGGCAGAGCCCCGAGGCAAGGTCCTCAAGAGAGCAGAGCTCTTAGGGTAAAATGACACAGTCCAATCTTAAAGCCCATCGTTCACATATAACTTAACTCTTGTGCAAGGCATGCAAATAATAAACATCCTACAGGTACTCAGAGTAATCTGGAATTAGTGAGAATTTTATTATCTAGCAAAAGCAATGGTAACTGTTTACGAGCAAAGGGAAGTTGGACAGTGTCAGGCCTCTGCTTTAATTCACCTTCCCCAGCACAGAGAGATTTTGGGACCAGGTGTCAGATGAACTGGATTATCCCATTAAAATTTCACCCCTGCCAATGATTGTCTTCCTTCTTCTCTGCTACTAGATTATAGAGAATTGCCCAGTGACTGGTATCCAGGTCAAAGTCGATGATATGGGTGTGAAGAGAGTGTCTGCAGTAGAGACGCCCCATGGGACTATCCAGACTCCCTGCGTGGTGAACTGTGCAGGTACGGGGCAAAAAGCAACGTGGGAGTTGGACCTGTCCATAGGTCTCTCTGCGTGGAGTCCTGTGCGGGCTCTGACTGCTCAATCCTGCATGCTGTGTCTCTGGTAGGTGTGTGGGCCCCAACCTTGGGCCGAATGGTGGGCGTCCACGTGCCGCTGGTGGCCATGCACCATGCCTACGTGGTGACGGAGCGCATCGAGGGCATCCAGGTCAGTCCTGCACTGTGCCGCACGTGTGAGGAGCTTGTTCCTTAGCTCCCAGCTGGGCATCTCTCAGGAACTTGAGCATGGTGACAAAAAATGAACATTCCCAGAGGTTCCCCACAACCCGAGCACGAGATCCATAGTGGCTGGAGGGCAGCGCTGGTGCTCCTGTCCCTAGGCCTAGGCAGAAGGAGAGAAGGAGATGTGATGGAGCACCCTGGACTGTATCATCTACCTACCCTCCGCCTTCAGTGCAACCTGGTGCCATCAGGCCAAGCTCTGCAGGCACAAATCAAACAAGGCGCTCAGCGCCAAGTGCAATTTTCTGCCTGGAAGGCTGACTTGGAGCCCATATGTGACGCACCGTTGGGTTATTTAGTAGCTGCAGCGTTGTCACTGCCGTGGAAGTTTAGCTGGGGCTCCTCGGTGCAGATCTCCAAGGGGAGAAATGAGAGCCCAGGGGAAAGGCAGGACAGAGCTCGGGTTTCTGAAGCTGGAATCAGTGTTTCAGCTGCCTGACTTCTCGTAGCAAATGCGCACAAGTACCTGACTACCTTAATAGAGTTGTATTTAATATTTAACAAGGTTTGGATTAGCATGCAAATTTTTCCTTATCTTTTTATTTTTTCCCCCTCTGTAGGATTATTATAGGGTCTCTGATGTGCTTTGTGTTTGGCAACATTCATAATAATGGCAAACACTTTGTGAACAAGTCCCAGTCCCCAACAGGAAGAACTACAACTCTCCAAGCACTTCTAAACCCTCCCAAGAAATCTCTTCCTGCCTTCTGGCTACAGAGATTTGTTTGTGAATTAAAGCAGACTTCATTCACACAAGCTCTTTGGGTGTTGAGGGTATCACACTGGTTAGATCCCATCCCACTGAAGCAGCCTGTGTCTGCATTTTCAGTCCTAGATATCTTATTTTTTTAAAAAAAAAAATGCTGGTGTCAGTGGTTATATCTGTAGTCTAGTAACTCCTATGTGCTGTGCAAGCACAGTGCAGAAGAGGTTGCAGCTTATGTACTATGGTGCCTCTTATTTAAAACCTTGCTTGTCAACATGACGTACAGTCAACTCTATACCAATACTGTTCATGTCACCTAAACATTTGGCAATGTATTGACATTGACAATTGACATTGACTTGCGCTGTACTGTGTGCTTGGTCTGTGCAGCATCCAGGTCATTTTGGCACCTCATGCTCCACATCAGGCCAGGGCTGGGGCATCTAGCCCATGTGCTGGAGTGGACTCATCTAATGTGACTGTTGTGGCCTCTCCTTTCCTCTCAAGCTCTATAAACCTCTTTGCTGCTGGTGGGTCTGCTGGATTTACTGGAGTCGAAGTGATTGTCCCCCTCTGTGAATGACATGGGTACCACGAGGGGATTTTGGGGGCTGGAGGAGACTCCAAAGAGTCACTGCTGATGCCATGGATGTGCTGGAGCACAAGGAGAGAGAAAGACCTGCTAATGTGCTGGTACTTGTGCACCAGCTTGTCTGACTCACCTTGCCAATGAAAAGAAAACCACCCTCCACCTGGCCAGAGGAGAGGAGCTCCCAGCAGTTCTCAGCCCCTCGGACCCCATCTCACCCCTCTGCTTTTCCTCCCTATTTTTAGAACATGCCGAACGTTCGAGATCACGACGCCTCGGTGTATCTCCGTCTCCAAGGCGATGCCCTTTCCGTGGGTGGATATGAGTCAAATCCAATATTCTGGGAGGAGGTGAGCAATGCCAAGAGTTGTTTTTTTTTTTTTTTTTTTTTTTTGAGGAAATAAGGCATGTTACCAGGAAACCCACATTTGATGGAGTGGGCGCTGAAGTCAGCTCCTCATCTCCTGGATCATGTGCCAGAAAGCACAGAACAGCAGCTGCTAATAACCAGCCTCCGCGAGGCCAAGGAGGCCGTGGGTGGTGTGAGGAAAGCACAAGAGCATCTTCCACTTGAGTCTGGCCAAGGTGTAGGTATGAGATGCTCCCCCTAGCAAAAATGAAATGTGAAAGCTGGCCTGGTCCTTGTGGGGATGTAGAAGGTCACTAGGCAATGTCCTGCCATGCCGCAGGCTCTTCATCAGGTCGCCCATGACTCTACTGCAAGCAGGGCCTCTCACCCTGGTGCTTGTCTAGGCAGCTGATAAGGGCACAAAGAAACCAGAATCTCAAACTACCCTCTGCTAGACTGCCAAAGCTGAGAATTTCTTCTACCATAAACCAAACTCTCCTTTTGTATCCTATTCCTATTGTGTCCTATTCCTGTTTTCTCACCTTCAGGTATCTGAGAAATTTGCTTTTGGCCTCTTTGATCTGGACTGGGATGTTTTCATGCAACACATTGAAGGAGCTGTCAACAGAGTGCCGGTGCTGGAGAAAACAGGGATTAAATCCACTGTGTGCGGGCCAGGTAGTATTTCAGAAGCAGTATCATCGCAGCCGTGTTCCTTGACAGTGATTTTTGGAGGCATATGGTCCCGTTTATTCCTTGCTTACACCTTGCCATGTGGCTGCGCGATGCTAGGTTAGGGTTGGAAATGGTTTGTTTGACGTAACAAAAACATAATTTGTTTGACAAAGACAGGAGTGAATTTGGCATGTCCTGAGAACCGCTCTGCTTCAAGCAGCTGGTGGGAAGGTTAATTAGAGCCAATATTGACTTGACTGACCTGCCTTGGCACTGACGAGCCTGGCATAGCTGGCTCTTTCCCCTGGCACGGTGGCTGTTTTGATTCTTGCACATGTCTGCTTTGGCAAGATCGCAGATCTGGTGGCAACGGTGGGTGGGTTTGTCATGCGTGGGGGTGGAAGGGAAGCAGGGATGGCCAGCTCGGCTCTGCTGAACCTCGGAATTTGTACAGCATGTTATTATCCTCTTGTGCATCATCTTTCTGTGAGAGAGCCTCTCGTGTCCCTGGGTGTTGGGGAGCTTGCAGGTCCTGTCCGCTTTGGCAATGGGATCTTACCCGCTGCAAATCTGCTGCAGCACGTGGTGAGCGCTGGCCCCACGCCCAAGGGGTGCAGCGTTCCCCAAAGGCATGCGAGCAGAAAAGCAGAGGCTGGGGTGCTGCATCCTCCTTCATTGGGCTGTGTCCCCAGAAAACTTCAGAATCTGTTTGAGACACAAACTGAACACAGAGAAACTCTTGGGTTTGGCTGCAATCGTGCTGTCTTCCTAGAGGTGGCATCCTAGGCTTAGCATAGGTAGATAAATAGTTGGGGGGAGTATTGCCCAGCATTGCCTTTCTTGGTGCAGATCGAGAGGCTTTTTAACAGAGATTGTTAGAAAAATGGAAATGTTTGCAGCTGTTGATGTTGCCACTGGACTGGAGAATTAAGGGACAGATATTCTGAGTGGCCTGTGATTTTGCAAGTATTATTTTTTACTATTATTTTTACAATAGCTTTCCAGGCTCCTGTGCAGATTAGATTTCCATCAGAGGGTGTCTGGTGTGGAGTTAAAGGCAATAGCCTTTCTTTAGGACAGCCCAAACAGGAGCTGGGCTATCCCACTTCAGACGATGCTGCCCTCACGGGAACTTTGCATGGGGTTCAGCAGTTGAATCCAAGCCCTGCACGATGTCACCAGCCACGGCAGCCCTGGAATCCACCCGATCAGCCTCATTTTGCTGAAGCACTTAAAGGGAAGCCCTCTAGTCCCTCAGAGAGGGGGCCGTGCTGCTGTGCAAGGGGAAAGTAGGGCACGTCCCTTGCCCTGAAGCAGATGGAACGTGCTGTGAACAAGGTGCAGGCCTTGGCCCTGGCTGGTGCAGGTTTGATTAAACTGTAGTTGAAGGACGGCTGGTGGCCTCCAGCGGGAGGCTGACGTGGTGGAGACGCACGCCTAATATTTGTAACACAGCGATGCAATTTCCAAAGCGGCAGGAATCCTCCCGTCCTGCTTCTTGATTTGAGCTAGCATCTGCTCTGCCCGCAACAGCTGAGTCGCGCTGATGGAAGCAAATAGCAAATGCTTGTCGTTTCCTCGGCGCGGTTAAATATTTCACCAACAGAACAACTAACCCCTTTTAGGAAGTTGTCCTTTGCCCAGGAAGTTGCCTGTGGGGATCTGGAAGGGCTGCCCACGTGCCCAGCAGTGCCAGGGAACTTGTGCTCCCAGCACTTGGGGCAAAGCAGACACTGCTGGGGTAGTTCAGGGCATTTCTGCTTTGGCTGGTGTTTCCAGTTCTAGGGGGTTTGAGATGAATTCAACCCAGAACTGGCCCTAATGCTCATCCCATTCCTCCAAGCTCCAAAATAAGTAGCCAAAATGGTCATGAGGTGTGAACAAGGGTTTCAGAGACACCAAGTGTAGCTATAGGAAACAGTCTGCAAATACAGGGAGAGATGGGGCTCTCTTTCTAAACTCACCTTCTGAAGAGCCTTGTTGTACCTTCAGGCCAATGGGGTACTTCAATGTTTATTTTTATGGCAGTGGAACCTAAGTGTTGAAGTGGTGAGCTGAATGGGGACAGGGCAAGCACCAGGTACCTGGGTCTGTCTGGGCCCAGCTGCAGAAGGGGCAGATGGAGGGTGCCAGAACTAAGATGCTGGGAAGTGCTCAGGGCTGCTCTGAGTTGCTCCACAGACCTCTCTGGGAGGAGGAGCAGGATGAGATCAACTTGGGAAACTGGAGCAGCCCCACTCCTAAAGCGTGGGCTGCATCCCTGGAATGCCCAGCCTGGCCTTCCTGATGGCTTCTCCGGTCTGTGTCTTCCAGAGTCTTTCACAGCCGACCACAAACCACTCATGGGTGAAGCCCCAGAAGTCCGAGGCTTCTTCCTCGGCTGCGGTTTCAACAGCGCTGGTAAGAAGGGATCAGAAGAAATCATGTCTCTTGTGTCCTCAGCTCTGTGAGCATTTAAATCCCAGGCAGACCCTCAGCAACTAAAGAGGGGGTTCAGCCTCTTTGCCTCATTTTGGTCCGTGTCTCCTTCCCTAGGGATGATGCTCGGAGGCGGCTGTGGGAGGGAACTGGCTCACTGGATCATCCACGGGCGGCCAGAGAAGGACATGTACGGCTACGACATCAGGCAAGTCCCCTCCGCTCTGCAGGGCTGCTCCAGGGCACGTTCTCCTTCACCAAAATGGGTCTGGGTTGTCTTTGGGGAACGTTCTGGAGCAGAGCTGGCTCAGGAGGCCGAGGCTGGGCTCTCCCCAGCCTGTCGTCAGAATTAGGTGTCAGGGGACAGAGGACAGACGTTTCCCTGCCCACATGGGGCAGTCCCTGCGCAGCAGCCTGCGACGCGCCCAGAAGCTGGAATCAATTATACTTAACAGCTTTAATGAATTTACATATTGGGTTTATCTCATTTGCCTCATTCCGTTTTTGCGCAAACATCAGACGCGAGGAGATTGTGATGATGAGAAAGGACAGGGTAATTACGTTTGGGTTTTGCTGTTGTTCAATTAGTGCCATGCCTAATCCTCTAAGTTAATAATCGAGGGTGATGATTTCAACTGCAGAAAGATTAGCTTTTCCCCACTCTCTGCAGCACGACATAGAGATTTTCGGCGTGCAGATGTTGGCTCTGTAATTGCTTTTTACTTTCCCAATTATATTTGATTGGGTTTGGGCTTTCTTATGGGGCTCCTAGCAATGACAACAAGCTCGTCAGGGTCAAAGCTTGTAAAGTTGCTTTGTTTTAATAGGGAAGTTGGAAGAGAACTACTGAATCAGCCAGGGGCCCTGGGCGTGAGGGGAAATCAGGGCTGTTGCCTGTAGAGGTCAGCAGAAAGACGCCTCCAGTAGCCTCCCTCCAGCTGGCACTGCTGCCAGAGCCCACCGATCCTGGCTGCTCCTGGAAAAAATAAATCACTGGACCGGACAGGCCCCGCTGCAAGGGCACAGGCACCATTGCACAGGCACAACCCCAAGCCGTCGTGAGGCTGGGCTGGGCTTTGATCCCTGCAGAGGAGCTTTCCAGCCCCTGCGGAGGCATCGGCATTGCCCGGGTGGCTCTGACACCCCGTGTCTGAGCTGCAGGTGCCGTTTCTGGTGCGGGTCCTGCAGCACTGATCTGAGCAGGCAGCCCGTGGAGCTGGCATCTCCCTCGCTGCCTTCCGCAGATGGAGGAGCTGTGGCCCCAGGGAGGGCTCCGTGACTTGACAAAGGTCACAGGAGGGAGTCTGTGCCGGAACCAGAACTGTCACGTCTCTATTTTACCTCTCCTCATTTTCCCCATGATCTTTTTTTTCTTGTGGGTTGCAGATACAAGCCCAGAGTTCCTGCTCAGCCTCCCAGATCGACCATGTCACCCCCGTGTCTCCTCCTAGAGTTTTAATTTCCATTTCTGAGTGGGACTGGGTGCAGGCACGTGATGCCTCTTGGGGTCCTGCTCCTCAGGAGCAGCTGTGGGGATGTACTCATGTTTTCCATCTCTCTCCAACCTGCTACTAAAGCAGTGGGGAGCCAGCCCTGTGGGCACCCTACACCTCAACCCAGCCGTCCCACTGTCAGCCTTGACTCAAGCCCTTGCTGATTTTGTGCCACGCTGCAATGTGTGGCACAAAGGGACATTTTGTGTCCAAGGACAACTTTGGCTGAGCAGCTTTGTGGCCATTGACAGTCTTGCCTGGGACCTCGCTTAGATTGCTCTGTCTGTTCAGATTTTTGCATTTCCTGGAGTTTTATTTCCTGTCAATCCTCATCGGAGCTGCCACTGCCACTTCCCAAGTACCCCGCGTCTCGTGCACCCACTCGGCGTGCAGAAAGCAGGGACAAACCTTGAAAATATTGACTTAAAAGGTCCAATAAACTACCCAGGCTGGCCTTTTGCCTGATGTCTGGCTCCCTTTCTGCAGTCCTGGAGGCTCTGGGCTGCAGTGCTGAAAGCCACTTGTCCCCACTCACTGGAGGCAGCGAATGGGAGAGGTGCCACCAGCGGGCGCGGGCTTCTTGTCCGTGAGTTATAGGTCTCTGCTAATAATAATATGAGCATGTGCTGAACTGGCACATTCCTTCAGGAGCTTTTCTGTTTGAAAGATGAAAATCTGTCAAACAACTGTAAAATGCTTTGGCTTTTATTTATATTGCAGGCCAGGGAGAATTGGATGAAAAATGTCAAGAATGTTCATGGCTCTTTCCTTTCTCAGGGCTGCATTTAAAACGGGGCTGTGCAAAAGAGGAGCGCTCAGAGGCCAGCCTGATGCTGAAGCAGAATAAACCCAAATTCTCCCCTTATTTTTCCCCCCAGCAGGACCATATTCTGCTCTCAGTCTGGGGGTCAATCTACCTAAATGCATGGCCATGGTGCAGTCCAGGTGGTGCCAAGCCCTGGTCTGGAGGGTGGAGCTGTGGGTTGATGTGTCCGTGCCCTTCTCCTGCTTTCCAGGCGCTTTCCCCATTCCCTGACCGACAACAACCGCTGGCTGCGCGAGCGGAGCCACGAGTCCTACGCCAAGAACTACTCCGTGGTGTTCCCCTATGACGAGCCTCTGGCGGGACGCAACATGAGGAAGGACCCCCTGCATGAGGTGAGGTGCTCCCCGAGCAAAGGGAAGGGTGCCTGCACTGGGTGAACCCTTTCAAGAGACACCCCTGAAATGCCAGGCTGGATTTCCAGCAGTTCTGCTCGCCAGAAGCGTTGCAAAACGAAGCAGAGCCACCTGAAGCACCCCTGGCTGCTGGTAAGTGTGACCTGAGGGCTGACTCCAGGTCACAAGCAACTTCATTTACCTTCCAGCCATGGTCCAGAAGGAACCAAGTTTCCGGAGCCCATTGCAGCTACAGCTAATTCAAATCATGCCATTTCTCTTCCAATGGAAAATTAAGACCTAAACAGTAAAACAGACATTCCTCCCTGCCGTCCCCCATTGTTTGCTTGACAGCTCAGTTGTTTTCTGTCACCGAGGATGCAATTTATTTTTTAATGGGGTGTCTAATAAGCGATGCCCACTTGACTGACAGCCTGGTATTTATACATGAAGCTCCAGAACATGTGCTATGTTTTATAAATAGACACTGAATCATTTCTAAAATATTCAACAAAATCTATTCTTTTCTGAACAGAGGCACCAAACAAAAATATCTTAATGGATCCCTAATTAATTGCATGCAGAGATATTTGCCTGAGAACACAGAGGAGGAATGAAAAGGTTGCCGTATAAAGCTTAAGTGTTATTATATAATTACTGTTAAAAACACTGGGGAGAATCTTCCTGTCCAGATTTAACTTCTTTTGATCGCTAGCACATCAAAACACAAACTGAAGTGCAGTGCACAACTGACCCATGGGACTGCTTGCTGTCGGATGCTGTTAAGGCAAATACCTTTGTTGGACAAAAATACACGGGATTTCAAGGGAGCTGCAGTTTCCCACTATTTTGTAAAACAAATTGCAGAGCTGGTTTCTGGTATCACCCTCCCTTCTTGCCACTTGGTTGCTGATAGCCGAAGCCGAAGTGTTGAGGATCTGGCCTTGAACACGCGTTTGAGGGCAGCCTCAGCATTACCAGCTGAATGAGAAGGGCTTAACAGGAAGATTTTGGTTTTTTACTGTTTTTCTGTCATTCTCTTCCTTAGGAACTGCTGCAACAAGGCTGTGTTTTCCAGGAGAGACACGGCTGGGAGAGGCCTGGCTGGTTCAACCCCAAGGGAGCAGCTCCGGTAAGGACAGCACTTGCTTTCGGGGGAGATGTTCAGCCCGTGCCCTGCTTGAGGATATAGTGCATGTGCAGGACGAACCCTGTGCGCGTGGGCAACGTGCTGCGCTTTGCAGGCACGGTGGGAACAGACTTGAAACCTCCGTCCACACTGAACCCGCTGCCTGTTTTAGCTGCTTGGCTTTGGCCACCTCCCTTGCTGCCCTCCGTCCTGCCCTCCTCTCTCCCCAGGTCCTGGATTACGACTACTACGGGGCTTACAAGCGGCAACGGCACAGCAACTACACGTACAACGAGCTGCTGGGGGCCGAGTACACCTTCGACTTCCCCTCGCATCACCACGTCGTGAGTGGAGACCAGGGGACGTTCGGGACAGGCGAGGGACCCTTAGGGGCAAATCCCAGCCACAAGCCAGGAAGAAACACCCAGCTTTAAGCTTTAACTGTTACCACTGACAGCTATCATGTTTTCCTGCTGCAGTGGGATTGGGCAGATAGGCAGTGCTGCGTTGTTGCCAGTTTTGCTCCATGTAATATCTCATTTTTGAGGAATGTTTTGAAGCGCTACAACAAGCTTCACAGGCGCTGGATGCAGCCTGAAATTGTTTCCCATTACATATGTGGTTTAATGTGTCTCTCTCTTTTTAGACTGAGAAGGGTATAGCTCAACCTCGCGGTGTTTCTTTCTTTAATTTTAGATCAAGAATGAATGCTTGACGTGCAGAAATGCCCTGGCTCTCTTTGACATGTCTTATTTTGGGAAATTCTACCTGGTTGGTCCTGAAGCGACAAAAGCAGCCAACTGGCTTTTCACCGCTGATGTTTGCAAAGCACCAGGTACTGGCTCAACCTTGTTATTTCAGCTCCCGAGTGCCGGGGGAGTTATTGATGTTTCTGCTGAGCGTTGGACTAAGAGGCTGCCCTCGGAAATTACATCTTTAACCGAAACGAATAGTGGGTGACCCAGCGTGGCTTTTATCGTAAATGGTGCTTTTTGCAGAGGATGTGGGAAGCACCTGAGAGCGACCCCTTTCCCTGTCCTCCTTGAAGGGCTGTTTGCTCTCATCTGCACTGGTGCAAACCTGCTCTCTGCACCTGGGGTGAGAGCAGGGGGCATCTACCTATGAGAGCATAGCTGGAGAAATGGTTTTTCTGGGGTAAATAGCAGTGATACCCAGTGGATTCATCAGGTGGCAATAGCAGAGCAGTGCAAGGGGACCTATTCTGGGGACAGAGCCACGCTCTCACTGTGCATACACAGGACCTGGGAATTCTGCCTCTTGGAAGTGCTGCTGCTGCTGCCCACCCTACTCCCCTGGCACAGTTTTCTGGGTGCCCTGGGGTGTGTGGTCCTCATGAGCCCCTGTGTCTCCTCTTGCTCCTAGGCTCCACCGTGTACACCTGCATGCTGAACCGGCGAGGGGGTGTGGAGAGCGACCTGACGGTCAGTCGGATCAGCCCGGGGAACCCGGCCTCGCCGCTGGCGCCCGCCTTCCAAGGTAAAACCCGAGCCGTGGCTGCACGTTCACTTTGAGTCCCAGAGATTAAAACGTCTCTTTAATCTTGGCCACTTTCTAAAGCGACCTGTGCTTCTGCTGGCCTTAACCAGCGCATTTGGGAGCTGATTGCATTACCTGCTTCCCACCACCTTCTCCCCCCTGCGTCCCCCCTTGCTACATAACCCGATTATCCCCTTTCTCCTGGGGGCTTGTGCTCTAACCAGGTTCTCATTGGCTTTATTGGGTTTCTGAAGCTCTGCATGGCTGATGTGGCCTCTCCCAAAGTCCTTATCAGCTGCAATAAAGAGGAATTAAAAGGAAGCAGAGCAGTCAGCCCGGAGGGCAAAACTGGCATTAGGAAGCAATAGTGGAGGAGGGCTCTGTGCTCCGCTCCAGCAGTGCTCCTGAACGGCTCTGCCTTGTGGTGATGGGTGTCTGTGGGTGCCACGGCTGCCCCAGGGGAACCAGCACCTCCTGGGAGAGCAGGGATCGCGGGAAGCCAGGATTCGGCTTGGATATTGAATGCAAGCAGCAGCCCTGCTCTCACACAGTGTCACCATGAGCTTTGCTGCTTGGGAGCTGCCTAGGAAAGAGAGCGGCCCTGGAGCAGCTGGGATGGTGCAGGAGCAGCTGGGACATCCCTGCTTGGCCCACCTTGCCCCAGCTTGAGCACGGAGCTCTCCCTGCTGTGTCCCTCTCCTGTCTCGCTCGCAGACACCCAGGGAGCACGAGAGGAAGCGGACGGCAGAGCTGCAGCATTTGATGGGTGATGGAGGAGTTTAATAAAAGCAGATCTATTTTTTCAATTACAGTAGGTGGCTACACTTATTATCATTATGACAGATTATTGGAGAGCGATTTGGTAGTGGCAGAAGAGGCAGAAGGAAGATCGATTATGTTTTAATCAGCTCCCTGACCCTGTCCCTGGGTAATTCTCACCCAGAATTACTGACAAGATGAATTTCCCCCTGTATACACAGTCAGGGCTTGCATGGTTATGGCCTGCTCTCTCCAGCCCTCCCTTTTTCCTCAGCACGTAACAACTTCTATGTGAACCATCCTGGTGAGCACCAGGTAGAGACTTTGGCTGCAGAGTGTTCACCTGTATGTGTGCATTTGCAGATTGCTCTGACTTATAGGTTCTCCCTTAAACTTTGATATCACTCTGTATCAGAACAAAATACTGGAAGCTTTAGCAGTTGGTCCTTAGGGACAAAAGGTTTTCTCCTTCAGGATCACCTGCTTCTGCAAGTCCAAGGAGCTATCCATGACCTCGTTGGCCAAGCTCTGTATGAAAGCATTGCACAAAGGCATCTCCAAGGCTTGGAGAAGCTCCTCTAGCAGGAAAGCAAGACCAATGCAGGCAGTATCTACAAGCCATGCCATGGAAGCGAGGGAAACCATATGCAAAGAAAAACAAACGCGGAGTTATGCAAGGCCGGTGTGGCTGTAGCCGAGACAGTGAGCACTTGCATAACGCTACCTTTGACATTAGCTTCTTGGAGCTCCTTGCATAAGAGCAGAGCAATACACCCTGAGGGGAAAAGCCTTGCGATCTGGCTGTGAGACGTTGTGCTCTTGCTCAACACGGAGCTAGGGACTGCTCCTCGCTGGCCCTGGAGCAGCTCGGTGCCCACAGACCGGTGCACGAAGGCAGGGAGGTCCTTCCCTTTGTCTGGGAGGAGGATGGAACTGCGCTTTGCATGGCCCCAAATCCCACCTTGCCCTTTTATTCTGTCCGATTTTAGAGGTCATTTGTATTACTTGCCCCAGCATCACATTGTAGTTGGTGCTTCCCCCTGAACCAGGCAAACTGGGGACACTCAGAGCTGCAGCTCAACCCCTAGAGAGCAAAACCCATGCAGGAGCTGAGCCGAGCGGCGTCCCCAGCCCGGTTCTGTCGCGTCTGAAAGGCCGCGGGGTGTCTTGCAGGGGACGGCTACTACCTGGCTGTCGGCGGGGCCGTGGCGCAGCACAACTGGTCGCACATCAGCACGGTGCTGCAGGACCTGAAGCTGCAGTGCAGCCTCCTCGACTGCTCCGAGGAGCTGGGCATGCTGAGCCTGCAGGGCCCGCTCAGGTGAGTGCTCTTCTCTCCTCCAGGCTCCCTCCTGTGCTGGGTTTTGGGGATAAAATGCTGGGATCTGGTTGACGCGCAACCTCCTTTCTCCGCAGCCGCACCGTGCTCCAGGACGTGCTCGACACGGATCTCAGCAACGAGGCCTTCCCCTTCTCCACCCACAAGCTGGCCAAGGTGGCGGGATGCACGGTAGGATGGGAACCGGGTCCCCAGAGTTCGTCTTCCCATGGGGCACGCTGTCTCCAGAGGGTTGCTTGACGGGACCGCTGTCACCTTGCGTTTCTTGGACCAGACACCTGCCCCTGGCAAGACGTAGTGCCCATGTGTTCTGGCAAGGGGCAACAGGAGGATGTTCTTTGCTTTTTGGAAGTCTTGGAGTTAGTTTATCCTATTTATAGAAGAAATATATCTTGACATCCCTCCACCACCAAAGTTATTGTCAGAAAGAAGCTTATTTTTCCAGCTCTGCCTACTTTAAGGTGACCAGAGCTGTGAGAAGGGCTGGACCGAGGTTTTGTGGATGCACACAGATGGTTCCCATGACATGAGTGTGAGCCTTTAGCAGCAGCTAGGAGGGTTGTCACGAGCCTGTGTGTGACATCTCAGCTGCAGGAGCTTTGGGCCACCTGCATGTGGCTTTGGGCAGTTTTCCAAGGGCCTCGTGGTGGGTTTTGGTACCTGCTGCCTCCCAGCCGGGTCCTCTCCGAGTCTCGTGGAGGAGCTTGAGGCTGCCTGTGCACTGGGTTCTCCCATGGGCACGTCGGCTCACAGCTCCGTGCCGGGATCGGAGGAATCTGCCCCGCAGATTAGGGACTAACACCGCCGGCAGAGCCTTATCTGACACTCCACATCCTCTCCCATCTCCTCGCGTTAAAAAGGAGGGTGATTAAAAACCGAGGGTGTCTTGCAGTCCCCGAACGGGCTCGGGAGCCGGGGGAGCGACGTTTTTGATCACAGCAGAAGTCTGACAAGCTTAAGCTTTCTGTGCAAGCGCAGATCAGCTGGCATTTGCCGAGGCTTCGCCACTGGCGTCAGCGGTTATGCAAGAGAAGTGCAGAAATGGAAATGCTCGCTGCTAATACCTAGGGCTCCCGAGGCAGGAGAGAGGCTGTTTTGGACAGAATGGTGAAAATCCATCACTATGACCTGGTTGGGCCATCCAGGACAGCGTTGGAATAAACTTTGTCAAAGTTATGCCTAGGGAAAGAGGGTGGCAGTTGGTTGCATTTGCTTTTTTTCTTTTTGTTTCCATGTATGAAGTTGCTGCTTGAGCCAGTTAAAACACCCCAAATAGAAGCGTCTGAACCCAAAGCGTTGCTTTGTCAAAACGGGAACGTTCTGGAGGAACCTGCTGTTGTTAAATGTTGGTATCAGGGAAAAAGATTGAGCAGGCGTTGGACAATGAGCTTTGGTTTGGTTTCCTAGCGATGTTTGCACCATAGTAAGAGTATTTTTTGTTCCATAGCAAAAACACCTCCCTGGGAGAGGGCTTTCCTTGGGTACCTCTGCCTTCCCAAGGGAGACTTGTGACCGCAGCAGTATCAGCACATGTAGGAGGCAAAGATTTCCAGCCTTTTAGCCTGGAAAAAAGGAAAGATTTTCCTTTCTAAAAGACTGGAAAATAAGGAAAGCTTAGGATTTTGGGTCATCTTGCAAAAGTCTCAGTCGTGTTCTGCATGTAGCTGTTCTCCTGGTGCAAGTGAGATGCTGGAAGATGCCGGGATGTCCCACCTGGACACAGAGAGCGGGGTCCTTCCCCCTCCAGTTGTTCAACACCGATTCAGCCGCTGTTGGCCGGGAATCTTCCCCTCAAATGACAGGGAAAGAGCAGCGCACACCTGGAGAGGAGCGTGGTTGGGATGAGACTAATTGGCTGTTAGAAATTGCCCACCGTGCTGCAAATGCCGGCTCCTGCTGCCGGGTTCGGAATCCTCCCTGGGCACGCACATCTGTGACAAGGAGATAACATCTATTAATAACCTACTTATCCCCCGCAAAAGGTATGGGAGCGCTGCCTTCTTCAAGAGCACGATTATTTCATTTGCATTTCACTTCAAGTTTATTAAAATAGTAATAATAATAATAATAATAAAGAGATATGGTTTATTTTAAGTGTAAATGCCCAGGCTGTCAGAGTAAAGCTCTCTGGCCTTTCCACACTGAATTGCAAATGCCCAAGTTGAGACTGAGAGGAAAATTAAGGTGAATTTGGGGGTGTTTTTGGTAAGATGGGCCATTTTATTCCAACATAAAGCAAAAAACGAATGTGTTTAAATGAAACAGATCCCAGAGGTGCAAAGTATAGGAAGAAGTGAGCTCTTCTACAGAACTTTATTGTATTATTTCATAGGACTTAATTCAAACTGCCCCCCTGCTTTCCTCAGAGTTACCTTGGGTCTGCATGGAGGAGAATTTTTCAGTTGGTTCCTTTCACTCTTTCTGCAATTTTAATACTGTGCAAATGCTGTCTGGAAGGATTAGAGGTTCTCCATGTGCAGGGTCTTCCCCTCGTGCTCCAGACCAAGCAGAGGCTGGGAGAGGGGCCAGATGGGAAGCCGGGCTTAGTTGGTTCCCCACACCTGGTCTTGTGTCCAAACCATGCTTGTTTTCCAGTTGGTGGCCAAGATCTTAGCAGGAAAACTTTGGGAGATGAACAGCACCAGAGCTGGCCTGTGGGGAGGACATAGGGTGCTGGAAAGTGCGTGTGTGTGCAGGGAAGAAGGGGGATAAATAGGAAGTGCAGGCGTGTCGGAGCATGGAGCATTTCTGCTCCCACCAGCCCACATGTGTCCTCGCCCCGCAGGGAAAACCCAGCTGCTTTAGCATCTGCAAAGCTCTGCTTTTGTCAAAACCAAACCCCTTCTTGGTTAATCACTTAGGAGGGGAACTTTCCCTTGCCTGAGCAGCCCAAAAACACGGTGGGAAAAGGAAAAAGTCGCTCCTGTCATTGCAGGAGCACGTGGGGCTGACCAGAGCAGCCGAGTTCCTCAGGCTGCTGCCATCCTGATGTTATCCCAATACCTTTCCCTGGGATTAAGCTGAAGGCAGCATCTTTAAAAAGCAAGCGCTCGGTTTTCATGTATTAACTCAGTAGCTGAACAAAATCAGCTAATGTAAAAGGAGAATTCCAGCCGAGTTAATGACTCTGGGAACTGCTGGTTGGTTTGTGAGTTTATATATAGCATATCACTGTGTGTGAAGTGCCAGAGAAAGAAACCCATTCGAATCTCGCTGCTGGATACAGGGTAAAGTTCAGATTTTCATTTTCTAATATACTTAAAATGCTTTTGAATAGCTGCTCAAAGGCTCAGGAACTGATGCTGTTTTATAACTCTACTTGAAATCTAATGGAAAAACCTGTTCCTTAAAAGAATTTGGCTCTGGGTGGCCAAAACCTGGCAGGAATGGCTGAGTTGGCACCATCCTGGCTTTGCCAGCCCTTTCCCATGGGATTGACAGCAGAGATTGGGCTGTGCACACCTGGATGCAACCCCTGATCCCTGCAGAAAGTTATGTACAGTCTTTACGTGCGTTTTCAGAGGGTATACATGGTATGTGATGCACTGATCTGCCTCATCATGACTACTGGGTGTTGGGGCCTCTGAGTGGCCATAATTTGAGGGGAAACTTCTCTTGTTCTTGTTGCCATTGCAAGCAAGACACCCCAAAGCGACCCACTCAGCATGGATAGCAAGGCAGAGCACTGGGTGTTTCAGGCTCATCCTGGAGCTACGTGGTCTCTTCCTGTCTGGAAACCACTTTTTGAAGAGCATGGACCACAATCTTGCATAGAACTAGGGGCTGGAAGGACACACACAGATGGTGCGTCAGATTTAGGGGAATGGCAAATGGCACGCGGAGAGGATAAGTCGATTCTCCTCCTTGCTGTTAATTAGAAGAGGGTAGGAAATGTTCTTTATTGTTCTTATTTATTAAACCAGATGATTTCTAGAGGTCCCTTCCAACCTCAGCCATTCTGTGGATCTGTGAAATGTTCTGACACATTTTCCTGGCAGAGACAGGCAGGCTTCAGGATTTGGGCATTCATTAAGGGCTAGGGTTGCTTTTGAAGGCTCTCTCGGTCCCAGAAAGGCTTCCCAGAGCCCTAGGGGCTACTTGTCCCGGGAGATGCAGGTGACCAACACCAGGACAGGCTGGAGAGCTGCTCCTGGCCGCACCACGTGAATATTTCATCCCCATAATCTAGATTAGCTCCGTGCATCGCCTTAAGCGACAGTCCTTGGCGCCGGCTCGGCCGAGCGCCGGTGACAGCTTCGTGTGGGGCTGCCACGGCGCTCGTGCTGCCATGTAGGCTGCTTCCCGGGGACTCAAGGCTCCGCGCAGGCCAACAAGTCCAAAGTCCCAATCGGTGGGAGCTGCTTGTGTCTCTGGGACCTGAATTTGCAGCTGGCCCCCGGTGCCCCCCTGCTGCTCCTTGGGGAGGGATGGATCCCCTGGCTCCGCTGGGGAGACACGTTTTGCTGATGCCCTGAGGGCCCCTGCAGAGTTTCATGCCCCTTCATTGCTTATTAATACACGGTCTGGCACGTGAGCACTGATCACATCAACATCCCCAGGGCGCTGCTCTGAATCAGCGTGCACCAGGACTCGCCGGACCATCGATAACCATTTTGTGCAAGGATTTCCTTGGGTACAAAGTCTCTCTGGGCTTTCCCCTCCCACCCAGGGTGTCTCAGCTCTGGGTAGTGCCTTTTGGTGCAAAATCTCTTCTTTTCTCGAGCTTTTGCACCTCCTCTCCCGTGATGCTGCGTGACCCTGCCCTGTCCCCCTGACTCCACAGTTAGCCTAGGATGCTTTTTGCGCAGGGCTACACCATGGGCAAGAACTACTCTGAAGCTGGAGGGCGGCCAGGGGCTCTTAGTGCCATTAAAGATTAAGGAGACTTTGGGAAAAGGGTTTTTTTTTTAATGGATTTTTTTGTTTTGCTTTGTTTTGGTTTGGCTTTTTTTTTTTTTTTTTTTTTTTTTTTTTTTTTTTTTTTTTTTTTTTTTTTTTTTGAGGGTGCTGCTTTGGTTTGTGGCAAATCCAGACACCAGTTCATCCAAGACATGGAACTTCCAGCCTGTTGTGCCTGCATCCCATGCCCCGGGATTGGTGCTTGGGGGATGGATCCTCCCCACTTCCTACCAGGAGCGGTTCTAGAGGGTTCCTGGGCACTCGGAGCTCCTGATCCCTGGTCCCTGTGTCCCTGTGAGCAGGTGCTCGGGAATCAGCCCCATCCACACAACCAGGGTGGCAAAGCAGCTCCTGGAGGTGACAAGGGGATGGGTGTGTTGGCCACCAGAAGCCCTGCAGAGACACGTGCAGCTCTGCCAGGCACCAAAACCCGGAGCTGGGGAATTTGATGGGATGCAGATGGTCCCAGTCCCTGCTCCGGGTCCTGCCCCTGGGCAGCAGGGCACAACGGGACACAAGGCAGGAGCTGGCGGGCAGGACAGGCGGAGCTGCTGGAGCAGGGCCATGGGCTCGTCCTTGTCCTCCCTGATGCAGGTAGGTGTATGCTGCATCCATGGGGACATCCACAGGGACACGCCGAGGAGCAGAGCGTGAGGGCCGCTCTGGAGGCAACATCCTCCGGGAGCCAGGCATGTCCCTGCGTCCTCCCCTGCAGCAACAGCCCAAAGCCAAAGGGACAAACCGGAGAGAAATGCGGGAAATGCGGCTGAGCCCCCAGGGATGGCTGCAGGGAAGGTGTCCGGGACGGTTTGACCCCACTTGGGGTGGGGACAATGGGATGGTGCCGCTCTCTGCGCTCCTGGGAACGTGGGGAGTCCGGTGGGATGTGGGGCAGGGATGGGACTGTGCTTTGCCATGGGAGAGCATTCCCAGCGCTGTTGGGACACCGCGGGACACACAGCTCTGCTCCAGCCCGGGAGCAGATTTCCCTCCGGTTCCTGCTCCCAGGGAACGCAGGCAGACGGGCAGGAGATCTCCAAGGAAATCGCCTCCCCCGAGAAACGGGGCACCCACTGCTCAGAGCTGCTGGTTCCTCTGCAGCACCTTCAGCACTGTCTCGTCTCGCTGCTTCGGTGGCAGCGAGCAGCGTTTTGCGGGGGAGTTTCAGTGAGCGCAAATCTGTGCGTCCCCATTGCCCGACTGGCCAGGACGCGGGGCTGAGCATCCCGCAGGAGCCCCTGCATGGGGACACCTTCAGTTCTGCTTGCAACCCAACCAGCCTGGCCCCAAAATGCCCCCCTTGGTGGGGACTGATTCACCAACCTCCTCCTGCACGTTTGGGTGCTCATAGGGTTTTTTTCTGCCATAGCCAAATCAGCAGAGGGAGACAGAGGCCCGGCTGGATGGGGCAGCACGGCGGGAACTGTGTCACCTGCAGCTCCACAGCTGCAGAAATGCTTAATGCCCAGGAGAAAAGGCTCTACCTGCTGCTTTTCCCTTGGGGATGCTGAGAAAAGCAGGAGCTGGAGGGGCGCAGAGCTGTGTCCGGGCTCGCGCTTGATCCTTTCCCTCTTATTTGTGATATTGAGGTGCAAGCCGGAGATGGTAAAGTTCAATGCGGATTGGGAATTGCGCACCGTGAGGAGCAAAGAAAACAGAGAGAAGGCATTTCCCAGAACTCAGGCTGCTGCACGAAGGTCTCCTGCAGCCTGCTTGCTCCTGGCCACGCTCGTAGCCTTACCAGCCTCCCCGCCAGGCCACACAGCCTCCGTCCCGAGTGAGGCCCTTGCATTTTGTCCCTTGTGTTTCGCAGGTCCGTGCCATGAGGCTGTCGTTCGTGGGCGAGATGGGCTGGGAGCTGCACGTGCCCAGGGCGGACTGCGTGAGGGTCTACCAGGCGGTGATGAAGGCGGGCGCCCGGCACGGCATCGCCAACGCTGGCTACCGAGCCATCGACAGCCTCAGCATCGAGAAAGGTTCCCGGCTTTCCTGCTTTGTTGGCTTTGCCTCCAGCCAGGGGATCCTGGGTGGTTTTTCCCGCCCCAGTTTTGAGGATAATGTGGTGGGATTGGCAGGGTGTCCAACAGCTGGTGGCAGAAATGCAGCTAGTGCCCCATGCTCCTTGCTGAGACCAGTCTGAATATGGGTTTCCCTTGAGGGCACTTTGTCCTGGACCAAGGGAATGGAGGGCCACAGGGGTACCCCACAGGCAGAGTTGATGTCTCGCTCTGTTGATCAGAGAGCTGCGGAGAGGGGACAGGCAGGGACAGCCGCGTTCACCCCGTGTCCTCCGCAGGGTACAGGCACTGGCACGCAGACCTGCGCCCCGATGACACCCCCC
This sequence comes from Nothoprocta perdicaria, assembly GCF_003342845.1. Taxonomy (NCBI): domain Eukaryota; kingdom Metazoa; phylum Chordata; class Aves; order Tinamiformes; family Tinamidae; genus Nothoprocta; species Nothoprocta perdicaria. Next base: position 3,162,512 of record NW_020455865.1, read on the forward strand.
TCGAAGCGGGCCTGGCCTTCACCTGCAAGCTCAAGTCGGACATTCCCTTCCTGGGACGCGAGGCCGTGGAGGCTCAGAAGGCTGCCGGCCTCACCCGCCGCCTCGTCTGCTTCACCACCGATGAGTGAGTATCGCTGCCCCGCGCTCCGTCAGCCCCGGCGCTGTCACACAGCCGTGTTTGTCACCCGTGTCCAAGCAGGGATGAGCACCCAGGCACCCAGACCTGCCTGGGAGCGGCTCCCCCTGCACCTCCCGTGCGCAGGCGCGGGGAGCAAGCGCTTGCTGCCATTTTCCATGCTCTAATTATGTCTGTAATTTAAATCCCACCTCATATTCCCTGCCGGATATTTAATGGGAGTTGGAAACAATGTGACAGTGAGTAGGTTTATCTCGTTTCAGCCAAAATAGCAGGAGGCTTTGCAAAGCCGGCTGCAGGGAAATGTCAGTGCTGGGGATCAGCATGGAGAAGTTCAGGAGTGTGAGGGCAGCGGGGCAGTGCCCAGGATGAGCCTGTGCCCTGAGGGTGGCCCATGCCCAAGCTGGCCCTGGGACACACCAGGAGGCAGCGCTTTGGGTACCAGCCTGGAATCCAGTGTCCATCTTCTCCAAAGCCTTTCTTTCTTGGACAATCCCGGCCCACCCAGGGCTTTCCTGACGGCTGCTCCGCTCTGGCCTTGCAGGAAGGTGCCCATGTTCGGCCTGGAGGCCGTGTGGCGGGACGGCCAGGTGGTCGGCCACATCCGCCGGGCGGATTTCGGGTTCGCCATCAACAAGACCATCGCATACGGCTACATCCGTGACCCCGCCGGGGGGGCGGTGAGTATAGAGACCACAGTGGGCAGCGACACGAGCCCCACGGGGTCAGGAAAGGGCTCGGCAGCCGCCCTGGTGCTCGGAGCATCCCTGGGATCTTTGGGAGCAAGGAGAAAGTGGGGCTGGATGAAGATAAGGTCCATGCTGGCGTATGCAGGAAGGTGACACCCAAAAAGCCCAATCCACCAGTAGGGAAGAACAGCAGTGAAGGCAGCAGGCACTGCACGAGCCCATGGGGAAGCCGCACGTCCTTCCCCCTCCTGAAATTTTGCAAGGGGAGGAAGCACAGGATTTATTTTGAAAGCCATATGCCCGAGCACATTGCGGGAGCCCCGTCAGCTGGGGAGCGAGACGGGGCAGCCCCCCAGCTCTCCCCGCACGGCGCTAACCCGGCGGAGCGCGACGCCGAGCGCGAGCAACGGCGGCTCCTCGGCAGCGTCGTTCTCAGCTGCCATCTCCGAGCTGTCATCTTGTGCAGCCCCAGCGCTCATCGGCAGCCCAACTGCGATCCCCGGTGTTAACGGCATCCGAGTGTTTAATTGCCAAAGTGAATTAACCGCTGCTACGGGGAGCAACTGCCCAATAGGAGCCTGGCAGGCTCTTAATTAACCCCGCGAGGAACCTAGGTAGTAAATCAGATGCCCTCGTTAATGAACGTGCTGCAGGCTCGGAGGCTGGGGATCCTGTGTGGGGATGGAGGGCAGGGGATGACATCCCTTGGGACTGCTCTTGTCGCAGGCCATGGATAGTGCATATGCTTGGGCTTTAATCCGCCTGCTCGCCTTGACTTTTAATCCTGTGTCGGGGATTAATCTGTAATTAACCACCAAGAGCTTTCCATCTATGGCCCCTCGTGTCCCCATCTCCTTCTGCCTGCGCTGGCATTTCCCAAAGTGATGGGCACCACCTCCATGGGAGGCTGTTTGCTCGGCTGTCACACGCAGGGAAGAAAGAGGGTGGGAAAACAGCCATAAAACCTCACTTGGAGCTTGTCCTCCCAAAGTGTTTGATATCCCACATCTCGGGCTGCACCGTGGGAGCCAGGAGGCAGCTCGGGATGCTGCTGTAGGGGGGAGCAGCACTGGGAGGCTGCTGGCCCAACCCCATGGAGCAGAATGGGCAACGTGGCAAAGCCAGGGCTCTGTGGCCATGCTCTGCAATCCATGGATTTTCCTGCCCTGGATGCACCTCATCCAGGCTCTCCGGGGCCGGGAGAGGTGAGGACAGCTCCGTAGCATCGTGGCTAAGGAGCAGGAGCAGCAGCAATGCCCAAGGGCCAGGAGGAGACGACGTGGGTAAGGAGAGGAAGCTGCAGCTCTGCTGCTGGCAGCCTGCAGCTGCCACAACACACAGCTCTGTCCCCACGGGCTCTGTGTGACCGAGTGGAGACACCAGGGGACCGGCTCCCTGCAGGGAGCTGTTCCCCGAGCGCGGCCGCCTGCTGTAGCTCCTCCACTGCTGCTTTTCAGGGCACCACACTGCATTCTGCTGAAAGCATCCAGAGCAAATGCCTCCCCTAACATTTAATCACCGTGTCTGGGCATTTTTTAGCTTGGTGCTTTTAAAAATCTCTCTTCCACCTCACTGTGCATCCTCCCGGGATGGCAGAACCAGGTCTTGCGCGCAAAGCGCATCCGCACAAGGTGCCGCGGGAGCTGCCCGTGGGCTCCCCATCCATCCCGTGGGCTCCCCGTCCATCCCGTGGGCTCCCCATCCATCCCACAGGCTCCTCGGGAAGCAGCCCTGGGGGGCAGCGCGGGGTGCCCCCGCGGTGCCCGCAGCTTTGTGGCTCTGTCCTGCAGGTCTCGCTGGACTTCGTGAAGAGCGGCAGTTACGAGCTGGAGCGCATGGGAGTCACGTACCCGGCCCGCGCACACACCAAGTCCCCCTTCGACCCGGACAACAAGCGCGTGAGGGGCATTTACTGAGCGGCAGGGCCGCAGCCGTGGGCGATGTGGTGCTGCCAGCGGGGGCAAGGGGAGAGGGAAAATGTCCAGGGAAGCGGGCTGTGGAATTCCCAGGTCCCTGAGTATCCCAGGAGGTTTCCGGGATGCTGGGGAACGGGGCGAAGCTGCAGCCTGCAGTGAGCGCCTGAGCAAATTTGGGTCAAATTAAAGGGGAAGAAGGAAAAGAGATTCCGGAAAGGCTGAGGATTCTGTTTCTGTGCTTCCTAAATGAGGCTGGGTCACTCTGGCGATAATTCTTTTCCATGGTGGACCTTAAAGCCATGTTTCCCTTGGCTGTAAAAGAAATGTTTTCAATTTTTTCCTTTCCTGAAACCCTTTCCCCTCACTCGGATGGAGTTCGGTGTTTGGAACTATGAAATGTAGCTGCCTGCAAATGGATTTTTTAATTACCTTCCTGCTCTTAATACAGCTGTAACCTCCAACCCTGCTCTGCCCCCGGGCCCTCTCTGTGTGTCCGTCCTGCTGCGACGGGGACAGTGTCCTCAGGGCTCTGCTGGCGCGTGGAGCTTACAGGAAACATTAAAAAAAAAAAAAAAAAAAAAGAAAAAGAAAAAACTAAAACAACCAATGTGGGAGGATCGTGGCCGTCCTGCCTCTTCCTCCTCGGGATGAAGGAGCGGGTGCTGGCACCGGGTGAACAGAGCACAGGGATTAGGCGCGCGCTGGCTGAGATAATGTGGCTTTAGTTCCCCAAAGCAGCTGGCAGCTTCGGGCTCAGCCCTGCTGGGAAGGGCCCGTGTTCCCTATGGAAAGCACATGTGGAGGACTGGGGGAAAGCAGGATGGCGCAGCTGGGGGGCGGCCGCCTGTGCTGGGTGGTGGAGGGAGGTTTTTCCTGAAATTGTGGCTTTTCTGTGAATTTGCAAATTGTGAATTTGCCCCCTTTCCGGCGGCTGGGAGCAGGGACAGGACACAGTGAGGGTCCCAGGTCTCCTGCACCCCCCGGCTTTACCCCTGAGTCCCAGAGCTCTTTTCCCTTGGGAGCTCAACAGCAAAACACTTTCATCCCGTTTTATTTTTACATTTAGCCATTTCAGAGAGTCGTGATTCCTGTCAAAAGGTTTGTCTCCAGCCGCATCCCTCCCCCCTCTCCAAATCCCATCAGGGAGGTATCACTCATCCCCGTCCCTTGGCATCTGGTCGCATTAAGACGGATAATCCCAGCTCGGTGGCAGGGGGGCTGCGGTCTCGGCTAAGTGGGGCGAACGCATCGTGGGCATGAGCTGCTCGCCGCCCCGTGCCTCAGTTTCCCCACACGTTTCGGGTGTCCATCCGGGGGGCACCAGATTGAACCTCCGCATTGTCCTTGGGGGTGGCGAGCAGCTCCCCAGGGCTCATGATCTCCGAGTCACGAGCCTTGGCACCCATGGGTGCCCATGGGCTGCTCTCACTGCCCCCTGCCCAGGTGCAGGGCCACAGGGGCCGGGGGCCGGGCGGCCGGCGCGGGCGGGCAGCGCGGCGCCGCATCCCGCAGCTCCGTCACCTCGGGAAGCGGCTGCTTCTCCCATTCGCCCTGCAAGAGAGGAGGTGCCGGTGAGCGCCCTGCTCGCCCGCGAGCTTCGCTCCCAGCCGCCCCACGCTCTGCTGTGAATCCCAGCACCCCCAAAAATCGCTACTCTGGATGCAGCCAGTGGCTCTGGGGCGGCTGCTCCGCTCGGAGATGGATTCAGCTCCAGCCTGCGCAGGAGGAGGGAGATCTGGAGCCGAGTGGTGACTCATCATCATCAGCAGCAGAGAAGTCGCATTTCTGTTTTCCGAGGAAATTCCTTGTAGTTTGTGAAGCAAAATAGGCTGGCGAGAGCCAGTGCTAGGAAAGGCTGCGAAGATGGAGGCGCCTTCCCGGAGAGCCCAGGGGCAATGGGAATGCTCCAGATCTCGCCGACCCTGCTGCCATGTGCCCCTCACCTGGGCTCTGATGTCCACAATTATCCTGGCTACGTTGCAGCGCAGGATGGAGAAGGTTTGGGAATAAAAGGTGCAATGGCACTCTGCCGGCTGCAGCCCGGGAGGCTCCGTGCAGGCAGAGGTGCTTCCCACACGGAGCAATCCCAGCACAGCAGCTCTCCCGGGGCCTCTTCCTGCACCCACGAAAGCATGAGCAAGGCAGAGCTCCTCCGGAAACCCCATGGGGATTGGGATTGACTAATTGGGAGCCGTTCTCTTGGGCTCTCTGTGCCCCTAGTGCAGTGGACCACAGGCTGGGAGGGCTTCAGCCTGCACCAGAGCCCACGTTGCTCCAAAAGGAGCTTCACCGGGAGTGAAAGCTGAGGGTCTTCCTCAAGATGGGCTTGGGGTCCTCCTGGCACTGCGGAGCCTAGAAATAACCATGCGAGCCGCAATGGACCTGACAGAGATGAGGGCCATCGGTTGTTTTAAATCGTCATCATCATCATCGTGATCAGCACTGTGCTGGGTTCTTCCCTAAAGATCCCGTGGCACTTTTGCCTCCTGATTTTGCTCCGTGCTTGGAGCTTGCACGGATGCTGCGAGTAACGAGCCTGCTCTACTGGGACCTGATACAACTTGCCAAAATCTCCCCAAATCACCGTGTGTTTATCCTTCTCGTGAAGACATCGCAGGTTTAAAGCTCCGGCCTGCTCTGAGAAATAAGGCTCGAAATTGCTTTATGCAAATGTGGTTCGTCTAAGTGAATCTGGCAGAGTTTGGGGACGGCGTGCGTGTGGCGGGGGCCTGTCTGGGTAAATGCCAGCCCCGTGATGGGCTCTACCATCTTGCTCACACTGTAGCTCCCCAAGAGAGCTCAAAACTCCCTGAATCCTTCCCCATCTTGCAGCATGGCGTGAGGTGCAGGTCTGCCAAGCTGTTTTTTCCCCGTTGCCTTGCAAAACGTGCGAGACTTTTTGCTTTCGGGGATGCACGTACCGGGAAGCGCACGGCGGAGGATTTATTGCAGTGCACCGAGATGGGCGCGAAGCCGTAGAGCGATCGCAGCACGTCCCTGTTGAACGCGTTCCAAGGCACAGAGGCAAACTGCTGCGGCACGGAGACCCGCGGGCACGTGCAGACCTCCTCGTCGTTGAACCTGGGTGGGAAACCCAGAGAAACGGGAGGCACCAGGAGAAGCAGCGACCAGGTCAGCCCCGGTGCCGCTCCCTCCCCGCGCAGGGACTCACTACCTGTTGACGAGGTTGAAGTATCGGCGCAGGTAGCCGGGGTCCACGGCGCTTTTGCACAGCTCCAGCTGCGTCTGGGGGTAGTAGTGCACGTAGTTGACGCACATCTCCTCCATGATGCCAAAACCACCCTGCCGAGAGAGGCACACGTGCCATGGGCACTGCCAGGATGTCACCATCTCGCTCTGGCACGTGCCCTACAAGCAACACCAACGGGGCTGCAATGATGCACCCTTGGGTGCAAGAGATCAGTAGCTACTTAGACAGCCATGCAAGGGCAGACATTGGGGCTAGCTAGCACAGTTTATGTTAAAATGCACATTTTCTATAATCCCTCTGCTATATTTAGCTTTGTCTCCGATGATGGTACCTCTGACAGCGTCTCTCTCTCGCTGCCTATGTAAGAAAATAACATGCACTGTCAAAGGAAAAGAAAAAAGCCACATCTCTTTAATTACAGTTAATACCCGGTGGAAGAGCCTGTGGTGGGGATTAGAGTGACACACGCTCCTTTTCAATTAGCACCTTCGCATCCCAGCTGCGGGCGGACGAGCCGCGTGGCGTCGCCGCTGCCGCCCTCGCGCTGCTTTTATGGCTCCGTTTTGGGCAGGATTTGTGCACCGTTTAGACCTGGGCTCTGAACCATCTCCCAAGCGGCTCCCGGCCGTCCGGCTCGGCACTGCGGATGCTCAAACCGGAGGATGGGCGCCAGGGAGCTCGTGCCCTCACTCACCACCGTTGCGCGGCTCCTGTCCTGCGTGTTGTAGGTGCAGGTCGTGATGAGCTCGTCGCCCTGCGGGTTCAAACACAACACGTCGCCCTCTTGCACAGCGAAGTTTTCCATCTCCGCTCCGTGCATTTTGGGGTTGGCAAAATCGTCATGGCCAGCAGGCAGCCCGGGATGGAAAGGGAGGCTCCTGCATGGACACAGCTCCAGGCTCCTTCAAATCTCCTCCCCAGGAACCTCTCTGATAGTGGCAGCAGGAGCCTGCGTAGATGCTGGGCTAAAAGCTACAGCTCAAACAGGACTAAACTTAGCTACAGGGACAGTTTAGTTGCCCAGATGCCAGCGAGACACAGGCCCTGGCACAGCCAGGACATCCACACGGAGGTGGCAGATCCCATCCGGAGCCCCACACGCTCCCGCGAGCCCTGGGACTGATGCTGCTTGGAGCGTCCTCCCCAACAAGCAGAGCAGGAACCGCAGCTCCAAGGGCCACGCTGGCCCTGAGCCCGACTCGGGGCAACCTCTTGGTCTACTTCGGAAGCCACCGCGGGTCTCAGAGCCACTCACGGGCAAAACAGGAACCAGCTCCTTCAGCATGCGGATCTCCTGGAGCACAAGGAAGGCGGGTTAGAGCAGAGCTGGGACCCGGAGCACCCGGGGGGCGCGGGGCAGCCGTACCTGGAAGTGGGGGCTGTAGTGCGTGTCGGCGTTGAGGACGCGCCGCGCTCTGCCCTCCCGCGCCAGCACCGTCACCACCCTCCTCCCGGCCAGGTGCGTGTGGAGCTGCGAGGCGAAGACGCGGATGCCGGCGGGCGGCAGCGCCTGCAGGAGAGCGGGGCTGGAGCGTCTGCACCCGGCCGTGTCCCTGTGCCCGCCCCGCGGCCCCTCGCCTCTCTTGGAAATCGAGGGGAGTGTTTGTGTTGGCAGAGGGGAGAAGGGGGTCTTGCTATGGAGAGCAGCGGTAAGTTTTCCTAGATGGGGAATGGGATTCCCGGGAGCGGCAGCAGATGGATGCCAAGGAGAACGGCCTTCCAGGGGAATTCTGCATGTCCCACATGTCTGGGTAATGCTGCTTGGTGTTTGAGCACAAGGTTTTTCTTTCCAGCATAAGTCCAAGGTCCCTGTATTGGTACGGCTGGAAGAGTTTCAGGGAGCTGAAAACCGGGAATTTGGAGCTCTGTGCTCCGTGTGTATCCCCCTTGCCTGGGACCCAGGAGAAAGCACCCCAAACTCTTCTGCTCCTATGCAACAGCAGTGCAGGAAGGATGCGCTCCATGGAAAGGCACCATGGAGACACTGCTCCAAGCAGCCCCAATGTACCGGGCTCGTGCACCACCTCCTGCACCTGCTGGAGGTCCCAGTTGTCCCCGGTGCCACCCGTCCCCGTGCACTCACCAGCCGGGTGCACTTGTCGGTGCAGTAGCCGCTCAGCTGGAACTCGGCTTCTCCCGGTGGAATGGCCATCACGGGCGTGTAGACCAAGCCCAGCTCCAGGATGCCGGCGTCGTAGCGGCGCAGCCTGGCCGTGTAGTAGAGACGGATGCCCGAGGAATCACGGCGGCCTGGCGGGAGAGAAGATGGGGCTGCAAATCACAGCGGGAGAAACAACTGCCCAGGGAGCAGGTGGAGGCGGAATATTAGGGTGGGAGACATTTGCCATCCTATTCCAGTGGTTTTAAAATCCTCGTTCCCTCGGAAGAGCACCAGCCTAAGGCCAATGGTTCCCAAGGGAGAGGGCAGGCTCGGTAGATCAGGAGGGGCTCGAGCTGCTGTGAACTCCCGTCTCTGCCAAGCAAAGGATGAGAATAACAGGGGAGACACTGTTGGTTAACGTGCAGAAGCAGATAAATTATGAAAGACCTGAGCTCCGTATTTATAGACGTGTTTCTTCTCGAGTTGCCGAATGTGCTATGATTGATCTTCAGTACATATGCTCTGGTCTCCTAAAATATACTTTAGTAGTCAAGAAGTTACTTGCTTTTATGTAAATGAAGAAACTGGGTTGTTTGGCATCCTTGTTTTTACTTTTTTTTTTTCCTAATGTGTCTCCTGCCAATGCTATCAAAGCAGCAATATCATTAAAACAATATCTAAATCCCTCCATCCCTGGCGAGGCTGCTGCTGCCTCCCTGGTGGTTTTGGTCCCAATGTTGCTTTGAGCTCAGATTCACCACCGCCTCGCACTGCAAGGCCCTCACCACCTCCCTACCCCCCAAAAAAAGCTCCAGTTCAGGTTCTTTTCTAAGATTAGTGTTTTATTTGCTTAGGAACTCCCACAGGTTGTGTTTGAAAGACGGCAGGAGGCTTCAGCACCGTGTTCCCCACTCACCTTTGAACACCAGGGGATTGTGGTAATGAATCTCGAGACGCAAATATCTGGAGGAGCCTGGACCACCAAAGGCAAGACCGGCTTCTTCGGGGTAGTAGAAGGCCTGGAGGTGGAAGGGGGAGATTAGGGGAGCTGGTTTTCCGGGAGGAGGATGGAGGGAAGTCTCTGGGTATTTAGGCTGGAGGGGACACGGCTTGTCCCCTCCGTGGTGTGGTGATGGTGAGCTGGCCTTGCTGCTCTTCAGAGAGCTTCCCGGCTGCCCTGCGTGGGCAGGTGGTGCCAAATCAACCGATATGCAGGATCTGCAGCAATTTGTGGAGATGAGTGGCAGGCCAGGGAAATTCAGACATAGCCGGGATGAGCCCAGATCCCATCGGAAACCGGGCTTGGAGCAGCCCCCACAGGTAGAGCTCAACCTGGTGGCTTCTCCCGCAGGCAGGGGACAGGGGAGGACCCGGTGGCCAAGGGGGCCCCGTCCTGCACCCACCTGCGCTCCCATGGCCCACGCCGCCAGCACGTGCCTGCAGACGTTCAGCTGCGCCGGCTTCATCTTGGCGTCACAGGGCCCGTTGTAGCCGGGCACGCTGCCCTGCTCCGCCGCGCACTGGAACACTTCCATGTGGTGCACCAGCGCCTCGTTGCCCGCCGTGATCACCGGCTCGTACTGCGAGGGATGTGGAGAGAGGCATCAAGGTCCCTCCCCGGGCTCCGGGCTCCAGCAGACCCTTCCCTGCTCTGTCTATGGGACCGACTCCGGACATGCCGGAGCGGTGGAGTTGGTGACGAGCGCGTCCTTCACTCATTTTGCTGGGCTGAGGTGGCCTCGAGGACACCTTGGGTCTTGGACATGAATCTCATCCCTCGCAGGCAGCTTCTGGGTGCCCGGGGATGGATTTGGGTGCCTGGGGGTGCCCGGGGATGGATTTGGTGCAGGAAGAGCCATCTCCAACCCGCTGGAGAGACGGTCCCGGCTCCAAGCGCCAGCTGCAGCCCAGCCCCGCGGCAGTGGGGAGGCCGCCGGAGTTACGCGCTCCTCGCTTACACCCAGATGATTCATTTCACACCATCTGTTGGGGAGAAAATCCTCCCTCCGTGTTTTCCTTTGCAGCGTCTCTCCCTTTGCAAGCACTGAGCCTCCCTCTCGGTTCCCCATGCAGGTTTTCCCACTCCCCCTGGTGCAATTTGGGCTCTGGCTCTGCCAGGCACCTGCGGCTCCATCCCGACTCTCTGGGCCATGGACCTGGTGGCCCTTCGGGCACCCCAAGCTCCCTCCCCAGCTCGCCCTCGAAGGCAGTGCAAGCTCTGCGCTAGGGAAAACACTCGTTCTGCACCTCTTACCATGACGATGTGATGTTTGGGGAACTTTTCCGGCAACTCTACCATGTAGCACCAGTAGGTCGTCTCCTGGCTGGGAATGACGACGTCGGGGGCCGTTATTGCCATGCTCTGCATGTCGCTGGGCAGCTCCGGGACGCTGATGTTGGGTTTGAGCAGCTGCACCCGCTGCAGCCCCGTGGGGATGGCCGAGGTGTTGATGGCCTGCAGGGAATGCACCGGCTGCTCCAGGATCCCGTAGATGAGGTGCACGGTGCCGTCCTGAAGCAAGAGCAAAGTGCGCCAGGTAATTTGCGTTTCGTTTGCGTTTGTTTCTCTCTAGCATTTGCAGGTTGAACTGCGTGGATGCCTGGAGCCCATATTGCAGGTATGTGTCCATGTATGGACCCTGCTCCTCTCCAGGTAAGAGACCACCCTGAATTCACCATGAGAAGAAGCCAAGGCCACCCTGAGCTCACCATGAGCAGCAGCCAAGGGAGGAACAGGAGAAATCGTGAAATCCTCCCCTCCTTCCCATCCTCTGTTAGAGGGACAAGGCAGGAAGGTGCGATGAAAGATTACTGAGAGCTTAGGAAGGGTCGTGCTGCATTCAAGGGGGAATGGAGAATGGAAGGAAGGAAGGAATATTCTCCTAAAGGACTGGACTAAAAGCAGACCTGCAAGTCTGGTCCCAGTTCATAGGGATTCTTTTCCTCCAGGTTTCTCAGTATTTTGGCAGGCAGTAGAAATTTCTCACCGGGAGACATGCTTTTGAAAGCTTGCAACAGAAACTCAAGGGCACTCCAAAGCCTTTTTGCCTTCAAAATATCCTGTCCATCAAAGGCTTTCATCCCAAATGAGCCCAGCGTCCGCGCCTGCTCCTCACCCAGGGCCCCTGGGCAACCCAAGCTCAGCTGAGACCCTGTTGCTCTTTGACATCCGCACTGGGGATCCTTCCCTCTTGCAGTGAAGGCAAAACCAGAGAGATTACATTGAAAAAAAAAGCCTCTCAGGGAGACCTCAGCAGCTCAATTTGCTGTACCTTAGCTCCAGCTCCTGCTAAAATCTTCCTCTTTGCCATCCTGCAAACAACACCTCTTTGTAACACTCCCAACACTTGGCTCCAGCCTGCAGGCTGGAGTGCTGCAGAAGGGTATTTAGATAGACCCAACTCAGACTCAACAGGAGCGGGCGAGTCAAAACAGCTAAAATCCACATTGTGTAGAGGTTTATAATGGGTTTTAAGTAGATTGTGCGAAACATTCCTCATAGCCCAGGAATGCCAGGCTGTAACGTGCTGCCTTTCTGCCCCGAACAGCATGAAACCTGCTGCTCTCTTGGAATTACGGCCCAGGTAATATCATATAATATATTTTATCGTATTGTATAGTGTCGGATCGTGTAGACGCAGGGCTTGGGGTCCTGCTAGGTGTCCCCAGAGCAGCGGTGGGTGGTGGTGGGCGATGCTGTACCTCTATAACGTAGTCCTTGGGGTCGCAGGTGCTGAAGGCTCTTCGGAAGAGCAAGTAGAGCCCCTCGGGGGCCTTGTGTGCCCCGAGAAGCTGGTAGTCCTGCTGGGAATCCATGTGGAGCTGCCCCTCCTCATCGCTCCAGGCATCCTACGGGAGGAAAACCACCATGGTGAGTAGATAACCATGAGGTTTGCTCAGCACGAAGCAGCTCTTGATCAAAGGTTAAACCCTTGATGACCTGTAGTGTTGGCCCAAGAGATGCCTGTCCCCCACTTAAAGCCCTTATTTCACTGTGACCAGACTCTGTTGCTCTTCCCAAAGCAGTTCCCCTACCCAGCAAGGCCTCCAGAAAAGGACTCTTGGTTAATGATGGTGCCAAAGTCTCCTGGAGAAGCAAAGCAGGGGATTAATCCAGTGTTTAAAGAACTGAAAGTCTGGCGCATAAAACCCTGCAGGAATCCGGGGCTCAAAGGGAACAGTGTCACCGTCCTGGTCCTTTTCATCTCCCCTTGATGTCTTTTGTCTACCAAGAAGAAGAGCCGAAGAGCTACCTCGCTGCAACTATAGCAGTGGCATCAATTTGGCATCTCAGGGGAATAAAAAGGGAAGGAAAAGAATAAAGGCTCTTGGCATCATCTCAGCCAGAAGTATGGCGTGATATTTCTAGAACATATTGTCCTTAGAGGGGGAGAGTAAAATCAACTAGATGAAGCTAGCGTGGCATTTGTTTTTATAGGAGTATGTGGTGCAAAATTAATCTTGTAGCACATGGGGGGTTAAGTAAATTTGGATCTTTTTAACAGCTGATGTACTTATCCAGAAGAAAGGCTGCTGAGAGCAAAAAGCCGGGGCTGGAGAGACTTACAGAAATCTCCTTGCAGTATTTAAAAGATGCTGTTGAGCACCCACTGAAAGAGAAAGCCAAAATGTTGCACGCATGCTGTTTAATTCAGCGCTGTTTTTCTCGGGGAGAACACAGGAACACAGATTAGAAATGATCTTTTATGGTTTTTTAACATGACGCTGTGAAATACTGTAGCATTTAGGTCGTCACACATCCTGAATGGCTGGTAATTAGCAGGAAAACAGTACAGATAATAAGCCCTCCTTTTCAGCCTTTCATTATGCTGCAGATCACATTGCGGCTGATGGGGAAAGAATATATTTTATGGTTAATTTCAAGGAAGCGGAGAGGTACAAATTTAACTTACTGGAAAGCCTCACACCGGGAAAAATGTGAATTGCTTTCTGCAGCGAAGCGCGGTTGCAATGAGCCTAACCTGGCTGTCGGGGCATAGGTAGCTGCTGGAGAGCAGGGGATTAGTTGTTGTAACTACAGCCCCGCTGCAAAGATAAATCGACAAAGAACCTAGTAAAATGGACCGTGTTTAAAAAAAAATACTAATTTGCAGTTGCAAAATCAAATAGCAAAATCTGGAATGAGTTTCCCCCGCACCCTGTGAGCACCAGGCGTTTCTGGGCTGCCTGGGCACATTTGCATGCTTAATTTCTGATAACGCCGCTGCTGGCGCTCGGCCGTCAGGTTGCGTTTTCCCCGGCCCTGTTCTCTTTGCCGTAGCTCTGAGTGTGAGATACGCTGGGCTGATTGATGCTGGCAGGAGCAGACCTTGGGCATGCCAACTTTTGCACTTTCTCGAAGCAATTAATGAGAGCTAAGGTTAATTTTTAGTGTGGCGGGCAGGAGGGCACACGTGCAGCGCGTTGCCGGTGCCTCCTGCTTTGGGGCGTGCGTGTGTGTTTTGCACACCTGCAACCACCTGCGAGGGCATCTTGGAGATAAATGCAGCAGAGTCGCCCGGTTTGGGGTCGGCTCTTAGCCTCACTCGAGCAGTGAGTCACTGTTCTCCTCTGCTCCAAGGTCCCCTGCGAGTTGCCCCCGTTGAGACCCGCGTGAGCAGCTTACCCCGAAATACGAGTTGCGCCCATCGCTCCAGAGCACGGCCAGGTCCGCGTTCTCGAACTCGCCCCGGTCCGACATCCCAAAGAGGAGCCCGAACTTGGGCTCCTTGACCAGCACTTGGAAATGCACCAGGCGCAGCGGGTAGCTCACGTTCCAGGAGAGCTCGAGCAGCCCCTGGGGATCCAGCGGCACCGTGTAGGGGAAGGGGCTCTCCCGCGGAGCCGTCCCTTGCAGGGCCACCACCAGCACCACCAGGAACACGGCGATCATGGTGAAGTACATGGAGGCCACCTCCCGCATCCTGAAGCCGGGGCAGGGCGCGCTCCCGCAGGGCTGCATGCTGCTGCGAGGGACACGAGCGCGTCCCGCTCGTGGCCATTTATGCGCTGGCCGTCCCGGACGAGCCGAGCGAGCCAGGCCCCCTAATTGCATTTGCTGCTTGGGAAATTGGATTGCGCTATCGACCCCCCTCCACCCCGAACCTCCTGGCCAAACACTTGTCATGCTCTGCCTTCGCCTTAATTGGCTCTAATTGCACATGGACATTATCAATAGCAATTGGACTTGACTGTGCTCTGGTTATTTGCTCTTCAATCATCCTTAGCGGCTGCCAAGGGCTCTTCACCTGCGAGCGGCTCCGGCCGAGCCCCACGCTTGGCCCAGCTCTATGTGGCACCCATGTCCCCAGGAGCCTCTCCAGGCTCAGCTTTAGGGAAAACACAATCCCATCTCCCTCGGGCCTCATCCTCGAGCCCCTTCCAGGCAATCTGCGCTGATCTCGTTAAGATCTTGGCCCCGGATCCAAACAGGTTTTTTAGGTGGCCTCTTCCTCCCTCTCCTCCTCCTCTCACCCGGGGTGTGGGGTCCTGTTTTTCTTGTGCCTACATGCAGACACGGAGCTCGTTTTGCTCTGTGCGTGCACCACTCCCTAATGGCAGCTCTATTATAAATAATTATCTGCAACCACCCATTCCCACCACGTAGAAAACCTTTCTCCTTGCTCTTTGCGGGTCTCCCTGGCAGGGCAGATGGACACAGCGCTATCCAAGGGCCACTTCTCTATTTATTTACTCCCTGGTCGCCACCGGGACGTGTTACAGAAACCTCATCAGCCTTGGGCCTGGCAATGCTGAGCAGGGATCATTCCTGGTGCTCCAGCTTTAGGGACAGCTCCCCTGGCTTCCCAAATCCCTCTCCTATCCCCCCTCCAGGGGCTGTGCTGCTTGCAGAGGGCTCCGCAGGGACATGGAGCGGTTTTCCACTTGGAGACGGGAGTATTTTTGGATTGCAGCTCTCGTAGGACCAAACCTCAGCCCTGCTCCTGCCCTTCCTGCTCACGGGTGCACCTGGATCTGCACATTTGGGAGCGCTGGGATGAGCTCCTCCTTTCCAACAGGATCAGCAGGTATAGGGATGAGAGGAGCGTGTCAGCTCAGCACGGATTGTTTGGAGAACGATCCCATGAGGCCAAGTGTCCCGGGAAGGAGGAGGCAAATGGGAGATGCTGCGGGCTTGGAGATCTGCTCTTGTGCTTTCCAGCGATACGACCGGCACAGAGGGGCCCCGATGCTGAACGGGGCCTCCTCTGAGCTCCCACGTGGCAAGTACTGACAGTGCTTTAAATATTTTCCTTGCAAAGCTAAATTTCAAAGAAAAATACCAATTTAATTCTTTTTTTTTTTTCCCAAAACAACCAGAAAACCCTTTCCTCCTCTTCTCTTCCCTCTCTTCTCACTTTGCCCGGTTCATTTCTGGGCAAACCTTGCAAGCCCAGCACAACATCTAAGCCAAAATAAGGATCCCCGGGCAGGGCACAGCTCTTTCCCAGCCCTGGCTCTGCTTGGGGACCTTATCTGTTTCGGGGATATTAAATAGCTGATTTCTCTTTGCTTTTGCAGCGGTTGGAACTTCAGCTTGGGTTTAAACACACCTTGTGCCCCCAACCTCCTGACTCCTTTAAAGCCCCACGTGTTCCCTTTCAGTCATTAGCTTTGGCACGTTAATTGGGACGATAATGAGCTACCTCGAGGTGCCAGTACCCGCGCTCTGTGTCACTTTGCTCTGGTTTTGTTAATGCTGGGGCCTGTGCCAAGCGCTGCTTGCAGACACACGGAGTCCCCTGTCCTGATCCCCTCCAGCTCTTGGGTTTCACTGCGCTCCTCCGAGCAATGTCACGGGGCCAGGGCTCTGTTTCCCAGCCCCGGGAATGGGAGGGAATGGATGCAGCCCAGGGCCAGGGTGTTTTAATGCACCAGGGATGCATCAGCAATGGGCTAATATCGACGAGGTGTCACTGCCCCAGGCGAGGGACATTATCGGGACAGGCGGCGATCGAGCCCGAGCATCTCTCCTTGCCCGGTGACCCACCGGCAAGAGATGCTGCTCCATTGCAAGCACCAGCTGAAGGTCCTGGCGTGCCCAAACATTGCCTCCTTGGACAGATGTCTGTCTGCAATGCAAAAAGCCTTGAAAACTCTCTTTTTGCCCTATTTTAAACCTCCTCCAGGCACAGCCTTGCGCGCTTCTCCCCCTCTCCCCCCGATTGCATGGGGAAAGGAGCCGAGTCTCCTCGGAGAGGGAAGGCTGCTTGGTCCAAGCTCTGCCTCCATCCAGCAGCGATGCAGCCGCCGATGCCTGGCGATGCACGTGGCAATCCCGAGCTTTCCTCTGCAATGGGATTTGCAGCGGAACAGCCCAACGCTGGCAGGTCAGCTCGAAAACAGCTGAACTTGGGAGATAAGCAGGGAGAAGTATTTAAAAAGAATAATTTTGTGTATGTAGATATATATATATATATAATCTTCCCTTCACTTTCTCCCGAGTAGATGCTTACAAATCCGCGGCTCCGTGTGCCCTGCAAGGAGCAGGAGCAGAGACTCGTAGGTAGGAAGGCTTAAGCACAAGTGCTGCTCCGCGTTGGGGATTGAAGCAGGCAGCACCCCTGCGATCCATAATAAATCACCTCGTTGCCATCGAGGTAAAATCCAGTTTGGGCCGGGGAGGAGCCGTGGGCTGCCTGCACGTGGCTCTGGCGGGAGAGCCGGGAAGAGGCCGGGAGTTCGGGGAGGCTCCTTGGGCACCGCTCGGCATCCCGAGCCCTTCCTGCCCGCCGCTCCCTGCGGCTCAGCCACCTAATGAAATCCCACTTGGCTCCGCATGCTATATTAGGGTTACCATGGATATGGTGCCACAAACACGGGGCTCTGCCTTTGTTATATAAACAGGAGAGATTGCCGCAGATACCCGGGGAAGGAGGGGAGGACTAACGTGTCCCTTGGGCTCGCTTATAAAACCTGGGAAGGACTGTGCGGCCGAGGGGATAATTCCAGCGGGAGATGGGAGAGATGCGTGTTTGGGATGTGGGGTGTGATGAAGTGGTGGTCTCAGCCCATGGCAGCAGCGTCCAGGTCAGCATCCCTCCCCTGTCCCCGCATCCCAAGGGACGGGACCTGATGCACATGGATTGATGCAGCTCCATGCCATGAGCTTGGATATCACCAGCAGCTGGCAGGGGACAGGACCAGTGGGTGACGTGGTGGGGACATAAAGTTACCTGCTGTCCCCCACCAACTGCACCTGAGCCTGTTCTGCCCGCGGGTACACAAAGTCCCTGGCACAGCTTGAGGAGTCATGTAACTTGGAGAAGAAGCTGCTCTAGAAATGGAGGTGGGATGTAGGGGAGATGGAAACATCAGAGTGGCTAAAATTGTATTGCACTCCCACTCCCCTGCCAATAAAAACACCATAAATAAAGTGGCTTTGCAATAACCATCTCCACGCATTGTAACACAGAGCCACGTGTCCCTGCAAAAGATGCTCCATGCAGGATAAACGGTAGCTCCCTCCTGCTAGAGAAGCACAAAAAGCTTCTCCCAAGCCAACCACCACCATGAGTCTTCATGTCTTCTCCCCTCAGATGCTGTCACCAAGCCCCCCAACAGCCCATCAGTGGTTCCTTTTCCCACCTTCCATGTTCCTCTATGGGTGACATGCCCATGGTGACATTGCTGCTTCCCATCCCTCATGTCCTTCCAGATGCTCTTCACCTCGGGGCGCTCGCCGAGCCATTAGTTTTCTCTCCTATCACTTTGCTTCTTGGTCCATGCAAATATCTTGCCATGCTTCATTACCTGGTCTGTGGTGAAGAGTGCCGAGTTCAGAAAGATCCCCTTCGTCATCTGAAAACATATCAAACCCAGATTTCACTCGTCAGGCATTCAACACTTGGCATTTCCCTTCTGCAGTACCTGTCACCCCTGATTTTGAGGGCCTTGTCTTAACATTCATGAATCACTCCATCATATGGATGGAGAGGTGGGGAAACGTTCTTTGTTTTGCCAGAAAAGCACAGAAAAAGGAGCTGGAACTCATGGGTCTAGGGGAGGCTTATCTGCCATGGGAGTTGGCACGGGGAAAGGAGGATGCTGAGACATTTTGCCTGGTTTCTGCACCATTTTTTCCCCATTGCCAACCTTTCTCATTGCTTTTCTTTGTAGCCGCTGTTTCCCAGCACTGAGCTGCAATGCAGCATCAGCACCAGGAATTACTACTCCAGAAGAAGACACAGGAGTGGGAGAGCCCCAGGAGTCTGAAGATGGAGCTTTACCAGCTGGGTCGGGGCTCCCAGGCCTTGACCCGCCCTATGTGCTTGATGTTCGCACCAAGCAAGAGAGCAGAGATGAAATATAAGATAGAAATAGTGGATAAATATGAGCTACTTCAGAAAACTCTACTTGATTTCAGTACAGGTAAGTCCTGATAAGTCTTGAACTGCAAAGATTTTGACATCCTTTGATGGGGTCACTAGGCTCAAAAGGGAACTGTTTCCAGTAGACACTGTCTCTTTGGCTTTCCAAAGGCTGGGTGAGAAGATCCTGCCCCATTCCCACCATGGCCTGGCTACTAGGGAAGCCCAGATTAGGCCCCCACTCCTCCCGCAACTTTTCAAACCCCCATATTCCTGCGCCACATTCCTGTGTGTTCCCTGGGACAAGGCCTACCCTGCATGGGGCATGAAGAAATGGGTGCTGAGCATCCTTAAATCCCCCATTCCATTCAGAGAAGAGCTCCAGCCTAGACCCTTGCTCGTGGGTATGGGGAGATGAACACAGTGAGTGTGAAGGACACGGGGCCATCAGCTCCGGCCAAAACAACTCACTTAAGATGCATTTTTTATTTCTTGCTGCTTTGCTAACCATGGCAATGGGTGGCAAGAGGTCCAGCAGAGATGACAAGCTGTGGTTGGGTCTATGGTTGCAGGAGGGCTTCGTTATGAGCCCGGTAGCTCCTATATCCCTGCTCTGCCTGGGGGGGATTAAAGCAGAGGGGAGGAAGGCTGCTATTAAGAGCAGAAATCTGTGAATCAGGCGGCTGTTTTCACCTAAACAAAGCAATTTGTGCCTTGGAAATGCAGCGAGGGTGACTAAGATGCTCCGCAGCCTGATTGTCTGTGACTTTTTAGTGATAATAAGTGTCCTCTGCTAAAAATTAGCTGGTTCCACCACTAGCAGGCACTTAGGTGCTCAACGAAGGGAACATCAGATAATATTGTGGACAGTTTGGTCCCAAGTTTGGAGCAAGGGATGAGGAAAGGGAAAATTTATGGCTGCAGGAACCTGCTTGAATGCGTGAACTTACGGAGGGGTGACACTGTTGGAAGAAAACGGTTGCTTTTAACCTCCAAACTTCGCATCCAACCCACAAATAATTCAGCTCCTGGGCTCTTCTGATCTGTTATCTCGGAGCCGTGGCAGCGCAGGGCACTTTCCCAATGGCGAGGAGGGCAGAAAAGGTGGAGCTGGCCCCTTTCCACCTCTCAGGGTGAGCAAACGGCTCCCTCCTGCAGATCACACGTTAGCATTTTAATTCTGCAAAAATATTGCATTTTAGGGTCTGTGGGACTATGGTTTTCTTTGCATCTGGTCTCCATGCAGCACATGAGGCCCTTGCTCACACTGGAGGCCCTGCATGCTGCTGCAGCACAGAAATAGGTGATAAAACCTTCATAATGGAGATAACTGATCTTCACAGGCTTGCTCTGAGAGCAAGGGGACCTTGCATTAGAGTTCTGGAAAAATATATTGCTCAAGGCAGCCCGAGTGTCTGCGAGTCCTTGTTGTAACATTGGCTTTCCTTGTGTCTGTTCTGTGCTCGGATTAGTGGAGAATTGCTTTGACTTGTTCATTAAAAAAAAAACAACTTGGGAAGCAAGGAGGCTGTTTACTTTAATGCAGGGATGCAGACTTTGGAACTAAAATGAATGGCCCCAAAAGGGACCCTCTAACTCCATCTCTCGTCCCTATTTCTGAGCAAAGATGCAATGATAAACTGCTAGACAACAATGTTTGACCTGCAGAAGTAATAAAGAGCTAAAATTGTATTTTCTTGGCATCGCCCTTCAATATTTTTTTGCTCATAAGCCAAGCAACCTTCAAATGCAACTGTGCAGGAGCCGTGATGCTGGCACTGCAGCCGTAACCAATGCAATCTATAATAATCAAAACCCCAAGTCTTAAATAGACCCTAAAAGGATAAAATAAGCTATTTCTTGTCCCCTTTCTTTCGTTTCTTGTCAGCACCCCGACAGTTTGTGTTTCCTATCCGTGCACAGGCATTTGAACTGAGTACAAAGTGTGCTGAAATTATTGGCAGTAATGAGTTTATTTAGGGAGCAATTAATTAAATGCGACTGTTTCCCCTCTGTATAGATTAAGAGTGCTATAAGTGATATCATCTTAAAAAGAGCAGATGTGTTACAAAAAGGATCCGAGACCAAACATTTTCATCGGGCAGCGAAGACAGAACAAGTGTTCAGGGGCTAAAACGGCAGAAGGGAAATATTAAGTTGGGTGTGAGGAATAACTTGGGAACCATAAGGGATGCCGTGCTCTGGGCAGCGTGTCCCAGCTCCATATGGGGTGTCCCAGCTCCATACGGGGTGCCCCAGCTCCATAGGGGGTGTCCCAGTTCCATAGGCGGTGCCCCAGCTCCCTGTCTGAGGAGATCCAGCTCCCCATTCAGGGATGCTCTGTATCCTGGGGGGTGCCCAGGTCCTTGTGGGGTGTCCTGGCACCCTGAGTGAGGATGCTCCACTCCATTCAGCTCCACGTGGGGTGCCCCTGCTCCATATGGAGTGTCCCTGCCCATACGGGGTACCCCCTGCTCCCTGCATGAGAACGCTCCACTCCATGCAGGTCCATATGGAGTGTCCCTGCTCCATGCACAGGGGTGCTCCGCTCCCTGTAGGGTGTCCCTGCTCCATATAGGGTGTCCCTGCTCCATATGGCATGTCTTTGCCCAAACGGGGTACCCCTGCTCCCTGCATGAGAACGCTCCACTCCATGCAGAGTGCCCCAGGTCCATATGGAATGTCCCTGCTCCTTGTGGGGTGTCCCTGCTCCATATGGGGTGTCCCTTGCTCCATATAGGGTGTCTCTGCACCATGCATGAGGATGCTCCTTTCCACACGGGATACCCCAGCTCCCAGCAGCGTGTCCCTGCCCTAGGAGGGATGCCCCACGCACGGGGGTGCTCTGCTCCATATGGGGTGCCCCCTGCCCCATATGGAGTGCTCCCTGCTCCACATGGGGTGTCTCTGCACCATGCATGAGGATGCACCTCTCCACGTGGGACACCCCAACCCCTTACTGGGTGTCCCTGCCCCATGGGGGGGCACCCCACACACGAGGATGCTCTGCTCCCTGTAGAGTGTCCCTGCTCCATATGGGGTGTCCCCTGCTCCATACGGGGTGCCCCCTGCTCCATATGGGGAGTCTCTGCACCATGCGTGGGGATGCTCCTCTCCACGCGGGACGCCCCAGCTCCCAGCAGGGTGTCCCCACCCCACGGGGGGCGCCCCACGCGCGGGGATGCGGGGCCCCCCACGGCCGCCCCTGCGCCGCCCGCGCGGGCCCACGCGGCGGCTGCG